>NC_079151.1:15523433-15823433 GCF_947563725.1 Argiope bruennichi | reverse complement strand
GATCCTAAAAACAGATAATTAACCTCTGATTAGTCGAAAAAAACTTTTAAAAAAAAGTACGGCTTTTTTAGTAGCTGTTGCCACTCAGCACTTCACTGATTTATTGTAAACGCCCTCAGTGGATGATTGTTAAAAAAAATTACAGCGCGCATTTTATTCAAATTGCCGTCGCATATAATGAAACTATTCTAAAATTCTCCAATTTTTGCATATAGTTGTTACATATCCTAAATTGGGCCTTATGTCAAAAAAACCACACCATAACCGAGGTATATCGGTCCTATTTAAATTGCAACGATTTAGACTAATACCGAAAAATCGCCCTAATGGCTCAGCATTGCGTGTTCCTATCAATCATAATCTTTAATAAGTCTTTGAAAGGAAATAAATTTCGAAAAGTTTCCATTTTATATCTCATTTTAATATGTGCACTATATTTTTGACGTATTTTTTTTTATTAGATCCGATAACTGTATGCTTTTTTATCCCGTGTTTCACTTGCAACAGATCCTATTGAAATTAAAATTTTACACCTCTTTCCACACTTTAAAATTTTGACCTAAATAAAAAGATTTAATGAACCACGGGCACTGAGCAGCAACTTTTGCGGGATGAGTCGAATCGAGTCGTGAAATATGTTTTACATGCCCACAGGTGGTAAAAAAAAATTAGAGAACGTCACATGAAGGGGTAGTCAGTCCCACGTGAAATAGTACATTCTATGATCTACTATTCTATCACTGTTATTTTTATGTGAAAATAGGCGGCAGATATTTAATGCTTTTTGTAACTTAATTTTTCCTAGAATTATCCTGCTTCCTTAAAAAAAATACCCCGCTCTTCATTGATTTGTCATGAGAATGTAATTACGGATAATTCATGTTCGTAGCTGGAATTTAAATACAGTAGACTCCCTAGTATCCGGCCTAATGTGGAGAAAAGGCAAGCCGGATAGGCCGAAGTTCATTGAATTCAGTTTCTTTGCTTACCAATACCAGAAGGCAAAGTTTTTATATCAAAACTGTCCTGCTACATTACGCATTTTCTCGCTTCTTATTATTTATTATTTTAAGTACGAAGCTCTTCATTCATCTCATGCGACGTAGAGTGTGAACGCGGCCGCAGTCCGATGAATCATAGAAGCAGTTGCCGGTAAAAATAAAATAGAAGATTCTGTACGGGTAGTTTATATGTTTCTAAACTGCACTGCATGTTTCAAGAATTTAGTGGCGAAAAAGTATGTTAAAGGTTATAAGCTGTTCACATTTTAATCTAAATTCTGTAATCTAAACATTAAGTATACCCCAAGAACAATTTACGAATACTGTACGTACTGGGCAGTTATAATCAGTAACAATGGCAACAATTGAGCTCCGTTACACACTAACGAAACAATGAATAACGAGCAGAACATTGCTCTTTTGCTATTGCATTTTGCACACGACACGTAGGAGGATCGTAGCAGACGCCCGCTTCCAATGCAACGTCTTGCCTTCCTCATTTAATTACGATAAAAGAAAACTAGGCCGGATAGTACGGAAGCCGGATGCTCGGGAGTGTACTGTATTACGTATTTTGAAGAGATTTAGTTAATTTTTATTCATTAAATGGAAGTAACCGTGCGGAGCAACAATTAATTATAAAAAGTTTTATGTTTCGCCATAGCATCAAATCAAGAAATCTGTTTTGGAAACAACGCATTCTGGCATTTTACTTTACGCACAAATATGATAAATGAATGCAACGAGCGAGCTTCAGTAGATAGTGAAAACAATTGCTGTGTGCGACCATGCGGTGGGAAATCTTAATTATATTTCGAAAATATTTATAATATATTGAGTCATCAATTATTCCATCATCATCGCATAGCGTGCAATGGGTTTGCCACGTGATGATGATTAAAATACAAAACAATGAATATACAATTCAATTACTGCAATAAATCAAAACTAATGTGCACTATTTACAATATCCTTCTTTTCATCTGTTTTACCTTAATTCTTTTTTTATTTCTCGTATACAGAGAAAGTATTGTATTTATCAAAAAAATGTTTACTCGAAATTGTGACGAATCTGCACGTTTTAGACTTCCTTGAATTCTAAAAACACATTTTCGGCATTATGTCTCTCTGTTTATGACAATGCTAACTCAAAATCGCTCTGAGCTAGACGGACGACATTTGTTATACGGTCTTTACCCCAAATTTGTAGCTTTGTATTAAATTTCATGTGAATTCCGTTTAGAGGAAATCTCTCTGTCCAGTTGATAGTGTTGACAACAATATAAGAACACGATAGCTACAAGAAGAGTGTTAGAAAAAAAAAATATTCGGTACACAGATTTAATATCTATAGTGTTGACATCTGTCACATTTTGAGTTAAATACAAAAAAGGGGTTGAACACCCATCAGGTCTGTACTTTCAGAAGCATATAAACGTGACAACTCAGCGACTTAAATACAGTATGTGATTTTGTGACTACAGTTCTGTGCCAAATTTTGGGTTCGTTCTGTTGGGAAAAATGCATCTACAGCACAAATTCGAGGACTATTAATCAAAATCCAGCGATTAATTGCCAAAATACTCGCCAAGAATAACATGATATATTCAGTTAAAATGCTAGATTCTCGCCAAAGGTTAATATTTCTTAACGGTTGTACGCCGATGACGTACAAACGTTCTCTGGGATAACGCTTTATTAGAGTATGCGAGAAAGTTTTAGGGAGACCACACCCGCTGATTATTTAACTGAGCTTGAAATATGATGATTGGTGTAAATATTTTGGATTAGTGAGACGGGTGATATTCATCGTTAGAAAATGACGGATAATTTTTCTGCTATGAAAAACATGAAACAGTGTACAATCATATTAATTTTTTTTAAAGAATAAAATTGAAAATGGTTTGATTATTAAAACAAAGTGAAAATAATTTTCAAAAAAATATTTTTCTGGTGTAATAAAGAAACATAATATAAAGAAATATCTATTTAACCAACTGGAGTCGTCTCCTCCTTTCTCGCACACTCGCTAATAAAGTGTTATCCCAGAGAATGCCTCGCATGGCATTGGCATACAGTAGTTAAGAAATCGTTAATCTTTGGTGTGAATTTAACTTTTTTACTGACTCTGTCAAACCTTTGGGATTAATTCCTGACATGCGATTAATAGTATGCGAAAATCGAATTTGGTTTGGATCGTTTTTTCCAAACGATTGAAACAAAAACTTGACAGACACTTGTAGTTTACAAGATCACGTGCCAAATTTCAGATGTTTGCGTTTGTGGCGAATAGTTATGAGCGAGGATAGAACCTGGGACCTTGTGGTTCGCAGCCGAGTAGCAAGACCACAACACAAAATCAATTGCCCGTGTTTCGTAGCTGTTATCTGGCTTATAAGCTTTCACCACACGTTTTTCAGTTATCGCGTTTATATGTTTATGAAATTACAGATCAAGACAGTCCATTCCTTGTTTGATTAGGCTCGAAATTGGATGGATTGTTTACACTAGATGTTTGTGTTTCGAATTTTATACATCTAGCTCTCTTCGTTTTGTAGTTATTGCATTAACTTGTATTCGAACAACCGGACAGACAGACTTTCTTTAAATGGGTTTTGTTGAAAACTTGATAAAAATCTAAAAATTTAGAGTAAAAACTATATACCAAATTTCATCCGTCTAGCTCAAAGCATTTTTGAGTTTGAAACAGGCAGACATAATGCCAAAAATGTGTTTTTCGAACTCAGGATGATCTAAAGCGTCGAGATTCATCAAAACCTTCAGTTCGAATTTTTGTGTACGAGAAAATTAAAAGTAGTCATGTATATGTTAGTAGTTTCTGAAGTGCGATACTAAAGGAAGAGTCGATTTCCGACAGGATGCTGCGAGACATTGTATCATTATCGCAAGTGCTTTAGATCAAATAAATTTTAATCTATTCACTACTTTTTATTCTTACGAACCTAGTTTTGGGTGCTGCTGTCATTAAGTCTAGATGAACCCATTTGCATTCCTCGATTTCTGGAAATACTTAAAGATAAGATTCACCCTACATCCCGATTAGTATATTTAAGAATTTGTTTGCTAAATTTTTATATAAATTGTGTTTAATTTATTTACATCTAAGCTACAAATATCTTTTAGTTATTTTGTGAGAATAACTTTTTGGAGACTTATATAGGGCGGCATATAAAAATCTGTAGTTACCAAGGATGAAATAAATCGAAACTTTTGGAATACAGTTCAGATATTCACATTTCGTTAGGGGTGGGGCCTTCTTTTTACTGAAAAATTTATGGAAGTAATTTTCTGGTGTTTCGCTATTGAAGCACGATACTATTCAAGGCATATAATAGATTTAAAACAAGAGTTTGGGTTTATTTTGCATTCGCAACTCAGTCACAAGACTCAATATAGGAGTGACCCCTTCGCCCTTTTTTTTAACCTCGTGAAGTTTATGATGTTGAGTTGGACAGTTTAAGAAATAAGTAACGATTACGATTTTACTTTTTTAATTCGAAGAAATACTATTTCTAGAAGTATTCTTATTGTTTAAAGAGATTTTTTTTTATGCTACCGCGTTTGGAAAATAACGATTTATAAAGAAAAGAAATTTTCTTGGCTCATTTCTTAATGTTGTAATGGATGTTTCAGGAACTGCCTTGAGAGAGAGAAGTGAGTTTCTTCTTTTTTAAGGTCGCTTATGACAAGTCCGTTTCGTCGTTGCTGTCTGACTGTACTTGAAAACAGCCAATTCACCTTGCGAAATGGGCTCATTCGGTCGGAAAACTTGGATAAGCTTAGTAATTTCAACCTTGAGTGGATGGGATAAATCCGCCTGAGCCCCGAGGTCTCGCTGCATAATGCCTTAAGAATGTAATTGAATCTTGCCTCTCAGTGTCAATATTTGTAGATTTCTGTTTTCTGCACTGTCCTGCGTTCCAAAACTGGAAAAATGACTGTTTCTTATCAGGATTCGTTTTGACCATTGCAAAATAGGTTACGGACTATATAAGAACTATTGGATTTAATCGATGAATGTTTTTCTTTTGTAGTATAATGTATCCAGTAACCCCATGGATCAAAGCTTTATCAAAATAAATTTGTATGGCTCGGCAGAATTTTGTCTGTGATCTTTTTCGAAACATCATCTCTGAACTTTTACGAGAGTACTGTGAACAGCAGCCAAACACTTATTCCCCGTTGTCGCATAATCTTTTATGCATTTTAGAACATTTTTTAAAGTGAGGCTTGCGAATCAATAAAATATTTTTGAAAATTTATTAAAAAATTGAATTGTCTTTAAAAAGAGGAAAATATTGAATGCCGAAATTGCGAATTAAATTTAGTGGAGCATGTTTTAACTCAATTTCCCGAATAATTTGAAATTGAAAATTTTTAGCCAAGAATCCTCTTTCTCAGTTCCCAGTGTTGACAGATTAGGTTTCTCTCGTTTCTTATGGAGTTTTTTTTTTTTTTTTTTTTTTTTTGTTTGTTTGTTTGTTTTTTTATTCGTTCCGCGACTTGGTTACAGTTACAGAGTACGATGACTCACTTGGAGAGTGCTGTAATTGGGCCGGGACATTTATCGCGTGATTTACTGAAGTGTGATGGAGAGTGCAGGGTCTATCCTGTCTCTGCTTGCATCAGTTCTGCATTGCTAGGAATGCCATTTTAGCTGTCATTTTGTTTCAAACATGTCCTTTTAAAACTTTCTATTCTTTCACTAGGATCTTTTTTTCTTATCAAATGTGAATTAAGTAAAATATGGTACACTTTTTTTTTATTTTTGAAAAGTATTTTAAGTAAATGAATTCGGAAAAAAGAGAAACCCAACAAACTAATAGAAAACATTTAGTCCTTAAAAATTATTTTTGGATTAAATGACGCCTCCTATAATGTTGATTCATTTCGACAAAATCAAAAGAAAGGAAAGAAAAATCTGTTATTTCTTTTTTATTATATATATTTTTTTAGATTCGAGTGCATTTTATGAGGAGGGGAAAATGGAAGGTTAAAAGTGATATTGACATTATTTGTGTTCCACAGGTTTTCGTATGAGATATAAACAAATAAATGAGATGTCTTTTTAGTCGACCCCGACGACCCAGGGTTGTGAAACCCTTATCTTTATTGATTTTGTTCTTAATAGCTTGGACAGATGTTTACATTGATATTTATTTCTAAAGTACCAATACGTAAAAGCTCTCACAACACTCTCTTCTTTAAGATTCCTCTTTGTTAAAAAGAAAAGCAAATAATTGGTAAAAAATATTTGCTTAAATCATATCGATGTGAAAGAATGCATGAAATATGCTAAGTGATTGATTTAAATTAAATTTCTTTCTTAAGTTCTCTTATACAAAATATAGAGAAAATAGTGTAATCGTCAGAAAATTAGAACTCGAGATCTTGACGAATCACTGTTTTAAACATCCCCCGAGTCCGCAAAATACATTTTTTTTTTGGGGGGGGGGGGAATGTCAGGTTGCCTGTGACAAAGAAATTCAATGGATTTGAGTTGAACAGATGAAATTTGGTATATGGTTTTTACCACCTGTTTTCTTTCGAATTTTGAGCAAAACCTATAATGAAATCATGTTTGTTCGAATACGAATCCATACGAATTCAAACGAAGAATGCTAGATGGATAAAATTCAGTAAACAGATTTAATATCTATACTGTAGACGGCTGTCAAATATTGAGCCAAATCCAACCAGGTATTGAACACTTATGGATCTGTACTTTCAGAAACACGTAAACTCTAACTCGAAAACGGAAAGACTTAAATATATCAAATTTGGTGTGTGGTTTTTGTGACTGCAATTGTAATTTTGTGTCAAGTGGTTTCAATTGGTTGTTGAGGGGTGGGGGACGATAAAAACGCAAATTCACTTTTATTAGAGATTATGCGAGAAAGTGTAGGGGAGATTATTTTCGAGTTCACGATCCAGAACTTGGAAAGCGATTTTTTTAAAAAAATTTTATTTAACCTGGAAAGGATCGACAAGAATAGAGAAATTTAAGACGATCCGTTTTACATGAATCTTGTAACTTCTCATAATGCGATTTATTTCTCGCTCAGGAATAGAATGAAGTGTAAGATAGGGAGTTCAAACTTTATTTCAAGCAAAATTAATATAAAAGCGAACCTGACGAGTTTTCCTTCGAAATACTCCCCAGAACGTAGGTTTTCAATCTATCATAATTTTGTATATCATAATGAAAAATCTATGTACTGTCGTAAAGGCGTTTTCCAATTTAAAATCGATGCATCCTAAATTGTTGCAAATGGTGGCTACTAATATATATGAAACATAAAGACATTTCTTATAGATGGAACGACTCAGTCTATTTTGTAAGATTTCAGATTCGTTAAGTCAGTATTTATACCGTTCATTTCAAGCCTATACCAGGTTAAATTTGCCATCGTTTTCCTGTACTAATTTTTTCCATAATTAAATGCAGGGCTGAAAATCCAATTTCACAAACATATATAATGTGATGAAAATATTAAAAAAAATTTATATCTTGTCGGAAATACAGTCATACATATTACAACCAAAAATGTTATGACTTTTTATTTCATTCGTCAGATTTTTGTCAGAGCATCTAAAAACTTCCTTTTCATCAAATGAAACATTGTCCACACCAGTATTTTAAGTACAATCAGTGTTTCATCTGCCAAAATCGCCATTTTGAGAGAGATACTAAAAACGAAAAATATATATGCAATAAAAGATTAATAATGTTATACTGTAAAGTCTCAATTAAAATTAAATTGTGATAAAAAGACATAACTGAGTGAATTTTAAACGTGAATTATTTAAGATGAAGCTGAAATGTAGTTTTCAGACATATTTTATTAATGAATCCAAGTCATGGCCATAACAAGTTAGTGACCTTTAAACCAGATAACTGTTTTGACTTCTTCGGAAAATGCGTATCTAAATTGTGTCGCAAAAATTGAGCGATGACGAGTGTACTCGTCAAACACAGAGTATGTGTAACATGAAATTATGTTGTAATGAAATGACTTTTATTTTTTTATTTCAATAATCACATTTATTTACTTACACTAGCATTTTTTGAACCATAAAAAAACTAGCACATGAACCATAAAAAATGCCACCATTTGAAAACATGCAAAAAAGATATAAAAGGATCCTAGTCCCGGTTTTATTACCAGGCGCGCCCCTTAATGAATAGTCCAAAACAATTTATGGTTGCCTAATTGCTTTTGGGATGACTAATACACTACAGCGATATATTTGGGAAGAACAATTCATATTATATGCAGATTTTTTTTAATAATTATTGATATTTTATTTGTTTCTTTGATTTCGACTGGCCTCAAAATATTTTAAACATCTTAAAATTTAAAAATATGTTTGGGTTTTTACTAAAATTGTAATTCAAGCTGCAAATTGTCACTACTTATTACTCCTGACGAATCAACTCGTCATAAAGCAAAATGTTGTACTTTTTCCACGACGAATATACTCGTCAAAAAACAGTTAACTCATTAACAGCTCAATAAAGGGATTCTTTGTTTCGGAATTGAAACTGGAAATAAAACTACTGAATTTCTTAAATAGCAGTTAAAATAATTTTACTTACAGCTATTAGATACCGAGAGACTTTATTGCCTTAAATAAGTTCCCAACGACCTTTATAAGGTTTACGTCCCTCACCCCCCCCCCAATTATATTGTGCCATATTGTTCATTGACATTCAGACTAATTCGATTGTATTAGCGGGGGAATTGTTTAAAAATTCAAATTTATCGAGTGCATGCTTATAAAAACATTTTGTTACATTTTACTATGAATTAACTACAAAGTCTGAAACAGTTCATTAAATCTGTACATAGTATAAAATGATAGTCTCCGGAAAGCGTCTGTATGTTTGAAAACTCAACTGATATTAGAGATATATGTACCATTTAGTTGGGCATTTATTTTGTAGAAGGTTTTAGTATATTGAAGTCATATCAAAATAAAAAAAAGGGAGTTTCATAATTACGATTATAATTATTTTCATTACTACGATTCATTACAGCAGTATCTGTGCTTTGCACTTATCCGCGCATGCGCAAATAGCAATAGTTGTGGTCTGCATATGCAATACATTTCTTTGTTTACATCTGATTTTAAGCAGCTATTCAAAACTCATTATGCCCGAAAAAATTACCTGATATTGGAGATATTTTAAAACGGCTTTTCTATTGTATATTTTTAGTGAATTGTTTTGAATATGATCATATATTTTTACCTTTTTAACAGCCTAAATATTTTTGAATGTGGGCTATAAAAATTGTTTTGTAGTTATTTCTGATGATTTCTAAATCTATATATTTTTTATGTTTGTTTGATGTTGCGTGACATGCTCATATCTTATCGGGTGGAGGCTAGGCTTAATTTTTTCTCTTGGATTTTATGCCACAGGTAACGCTATCGTATCATACGCATAACATAACGCTGTCATATACGGGTATTGCTAGTTATATCATAAATTAATAATAAAAAGTTAATGCATATATTCATTCAAAAGTAACATTTTCGAAAAATGTACTTTACTTAGAATAATGGCTGTAGGCTTATCTGATATTTACCAGAGATTTCAGTAAACCATCTTTAAAGTTTTTTTCCTTCTTTGGTAATCTAATTTGGCATCAGCTGCTATCGGAAGTTATTTGCATAATCACATCTTTTGCAGTATTCGAAATGCTACAGTTGAGAAAACAAAATTTAACAAAAATGCTGTGGTTAAAAAAAATGACTCGTGTTCTGCAGCATAAAGTCTCTTTTTAAAACTCTCTCTATATATAGGAATAAAATTTTATTGCCAGAGCTTTTTTTGTAGATGTTCAGCCGTTTTGATGGTGAAGATACAAATATTATTTCTGGTAATGGATTTATTTATGGACAAAATGTCGAAATCTTTATTTTCGGATTCAGACCATTACCAGAAATCTGTAAAATCTGCGTGTCATTTTGATGTTATGTTAATTCAACTAACTTAACCTACCAACTTTAAAACCAAAGAGTTCAACAGTCTTCTATCTGATTTTCAAGGATCATTTACGAATCAATAAATCGTACTTCTCAAAATCGTTGTTTACAAACCGGTTATTTACGTATTAGTGGTACTGAGCTTTAACGAAAGTGTACTTTTTATTTATTTATTTTTGAAACAATTTAAAATATGTTGCTGGCATAATTTTAAGGAAAATTTGTTGTTTGTGAATAGAGATGAAAGATGCCGTGGCATTTTATTTATCATTTTTGTGGTTTTATTGAATGCCCGCGGAAACTGAACTTTGCTTTTGTAAGTAATTTGAATTCTTCGCTTTCAAATGTGTCCAGAGCATTCACAAGATGAATTATAAAATTTAATTTTGTTATGTGCTGAAATTTTTAAAAAAATTGCGAAATTGTCCGTGAGACAATGATTCAATATTTCCTCCTAGTTTCAATACGACTGACGCATTTAAAACTAATTCTGTATATAATTGGATATATTTTACACTTAAAAACCCTGGCTGGACTTGTTAGAATTTTATTTAATGGAAGTAAAATATTTGTCAATCTTATCAATAAGATCTTTAGTTATTTAACTTTTTTTTTTTTTGTCTCGGAACGGCTTTTTTTTTTTTTTTTTAATTTGTATGACGCGATAATTTGCAATATTTGATAAAGAAAATTTCTGCAATGATAAAAGGAATTACATTAAAATAAAATTCTTTTCATGCCACGGATTGGGGCTTTTCATTTTCTATGGCATTACTGCCATGTCCCCATATTGGGTAGAATCAGCAAAGTGCCTAAACTCTGCACAGCTAGACTGTTCACTTGGAATAAATAAGTTACCCAGAAAATAATATGTAGGATTACATATCAATATATAATATACTTGCTTTGAGGGTGTTAGAATTTTCATCTGCTTGGTTCCCGATAAATCTTGGGCGATATTTTAATGTCAAGATATGGTTTATCTGATCATTATATATCCCCAATTCTCATTGTTTCAAGATGGGAATCAAGGTGTTTTTTCCATAAATGTCCCTGCAGATGAAGTCCCCCCCCCCCGCACTTTTTCATCGCTCGGACAATTTCCTGTTTAGATTTTTTAATTTTATTTTTTGTTAACACTGTCTCAACTCACATGAATGAACTCACCTTGAAAATAATGAATTTACATTTTGATGTTTCTAAACATTCTTTCAAAGTTAGAAGATGGCTCATGACAAACCTTTGAGACGTGCAAGTCTTTATGTTGTTGCAGGGTAGAAGTTCATGAAGTGACATCCCCATGCAGAATCAATCATCATCAATGATCTGGACTCAAAACTTTCGTGTAGCTATAAAGCGACTAAATAAAAATAATAAATTAACTGATCATGCGAATTTCTTCACAACAAAAGATTATTTAACAAAACTGATTTAGCTTGATGCTTAAAATTAAAATTCAATTTCATCTTTACATCTCTTCATTCTTTTGGGTCACATACATGTTACAAAAATACTTTTGTTCAGAAATATGAAAATTATTTTAAATGCAATTTTAAATTAGTTTTGAAATGATTTTTATTTTTCATTGAACAGTGTTTATAATAAGTTGAAATATCTTCAACCAAATGAAGAGGAGAAAAGGCATTTCCCATATATTTGCCCTTTTATGGAAGAAACGTTTTTTGTTGCAGATTCTCCCCTTTCCTGAATGAAGCGTTCTGCTCCTGGGACTGCTTAATGATTGTTCCTTGCGCACGTCCATCGCGTTTTGGTCGACCGATCCCTTTGACCGTGCCGCCGATTCAATTAATACACCGAGAGTAGGAGTGGAAAAGGCCTGCGTACATGCCCCCTGCAGAAGAAAACCCTCCCTCATCGCTCGAATAACTTCCTGATTACTTTCTTGTTAACTACCCGAACAATTTTTATACTTACTGGTATTTAGATGCTGAGAACATTCAGTTCTCAGTTTATCTGTTTTGTGAAAATCCTGCTCATAAAACAAATAAAGCAATTTTAACTAAGAAATAGGTGCTCAATGGATGTAACGATTTCATGTGGACCGATTCGAAGGGTATTTAAACAATCATAAAAAAAAGTGTTGTAAAATAGAATTTAAATTTGAAATGATTCATTTTTTAAGTATAAACATTCATTAAAAAAAAGCGAGAGACCGATTTATAAAAATAGAAAAATAAATAATAAAAAGCAAATTATAACGATTTATACCTTTATTCCACTACATATATTTACATTGTTAAAGATTTGGCCAAATCAAAATCTATTTTTTAAATTTATTATTAATTCCCCCCGTATAACAGGAATTGATTTTAGGGAATTCTTAATCTCATTTTGTCATAATCTTTACATATAATAAAGACGAATCTGTACGTTGGCACTTCTACTGGCTATACCGTTTGATCTAGAGCTACCAAACTTGGCAATAATATATAATTTGGACGATGGGAATGTACACTCATTCCTTTTTTCTTAATCGCTTGAATTCGTCTTCGCTGTCATTTTTAACTTCGGTGTTGCGCTGGCCTTTAATTTTTCAAGAATCACCAGTCAGAGAATGTGAGGTTTACACATTCCTTCTAAATATATATTAGAGCGAAGTTCTTTTACACGCTCTCTGTCACAACCTTTCTGTTTACGTACTCGGTTCGCCGTTCTACTTTCGCCATAATTGGATTAAGAAATCTCTACGAAAGCTAAAAAAATGAACTATATCCTTGAAATTCTAAAGAATAAAAAGCCTTTAAAAAAAAACCTCAATGACTGCTTCTTCAATCCAAGTTTCACATTTTTTATAAATTAGGCCCTCCCTAAATCGAGCCCCAACATTTAATTTCTAAACAATGAGTATCAGCCATATATTCTAATTGAAGAAAGATTTAAATGAAGTGAAGGATAATATTTACAAAGAGTGAGTCAATAAATATTCAGATGTATTAAGAATTTTAATATAGATCCTCTGTTCCAATCAGTCATATTTACTAAAATATTCTCGAGATAAATTCATTTTAAATAAAACGATTAGTCTACTAGTCTATTGCGACTGTTAAGTGAATTATAAAAAATTGAATATTAATTTTTTTTAAAGCTCGATTTTAGACTCTGCAGCGTCTCGTAGAAATGTTAATTAATGGCCGGAGTTTCCCGAAGACTGATTAGCCTAAAATGAATGAAAATTCGTGACTGTCTTAAAAATATTGTGATATTAAACAGTTCATAACTTGGTCCAAAAAAGTTTAAAAGTGGGAGTGGCAAAAATATTTCTCTGAAATAGATTCCTTAGGAATGAAAAAAAGCTGTAAAATTTTAACTTCATCATTTTTTCAGAAATGAATTTAGTGGCTGAAACAAAATATTGTTTACATGAATTCAATCCTTTTAAAAATAAAACTAAAAACTGAATTTTATAATGAATCAGAGAAATTTTTATTGAATTATTTTTTAAAATATTGCATAAATTATTTTTTTAAAAAAATTTCTGTATTGCTAATTGATGCTGAAAGATTCTATTTATCTGTACTCATTTTTTTTAAAAATCATGTTTGGTTTCAGAAAACAAATTTTTGTATTAACTGAATTTTTATAACTTCTTCAATTAAAAGTTCAAATTTTACGGGAAGCCGGCAGAAAGTTAGATATAATGAACGGAATAATGTAAGGATTCTATAATTATTAATCAAAATTTTGCTAAAAAACTATTAAAAGATGAAGTTACCTGAAATGTTGAATGAAAACTTTTAGTGTGCTTTAATCCCAGCAAATCAATTGGAGGCCGCTAGTCTCTTTATAAATTTAAGTTTTAAATAGTGACACAATTATATGGCTAATCTTAAACTTATTACTTTTTTGTTTACGAAGTATACAGAGTATTGTTATCGTCAAAAACTTTGAACTCGAAATTTTGACGAATCTCCGCATTTTAGATCTCTCTGAGTTCGGAAAGCACATTTCTGGAAAATATCTGTCATAACAAACATAAATAAACACCTTCAGCTAGATGGGGAAAATTTGTTACATGATCTTTACATCAAATTTATATAAATTTCTGTCAAATTCTGTGCAAACTCTATTCAAATGAAATTTATCTATCAGGCTGTGTTCAGTCAGTGCATGACAATTCCATAAATGACGAAGCAGGAGTTGAACTTTCATAGGTTTATTTTCACACATATATGGACACGGACATTTCTAAGCAACCACACAAACACATCACAACACAAAAGACGGGAGTACATGTCGCCGCGTCGGCGTCTCGAATACATCTGGTTAGGGGAACAGAATTTCCCCTTTTCTCCACCGGAGGGAGTCAAAACTCTAACATCCACCCCCCGGATGAAGACCTTCATAAAACTGCATACAATAGTTACAATAAAACAATAAATTCACAAAAATACAAATTATACAATCAGTATAAATGCAAATACAATTCTGATACTTAAATTCCATTATATATACATTATAAACTAAAACAAATAACAATAACATTAATACACTTCATTTCCAGAGGGTAAAATAGCTACATCACGAACATTTCGATCAGCTGGTAAATCACCCATTAATTGGGATGTTAAAACAGGTTTGTTTTTCACACAAGTAATGCAATTAAATATCACCTTTTTACAATTATGTTTACCATTGATTGGCCAAAATTTCAGACGTACTTGATACAACAAAGCCTGTGCTCCCAAATGTAAATATTTCTTATGATAATGCACTAAAATATTGTAAGTTAAAATATGATTCGATGGTAACACAATAGGATATTTTGAATAAACATTTAATTTGGAATTTTTTAACCTGCCTCCCACTCTTAGAATATCATTTTCGTCCAAAAATACATTTAAAGTTGACAGTTTACTTTTCCTTGAAACATTCTTACCTCTTTAAACTTACCACGTTGAACCATTCGGATTAATTGGTTTTCTGTTTGAATTCTTTCATCAGCCGTAATGGGCCCTGCAGTCCTTGACTGAGGGTACTTGCAATTAGCTGAAAATCTAAAAATATATGAAATAATACAAATCAGTTTCACATAGACCTTGAGAAGTATGTCGAGAAAATTATCACAATTAGTTCCGGTTACAGTCATTACTAGGTTGCTCGCTGGAACATAGTCCTTCTTTAGTTCGTTTGCTACTTCAACTTCGTTGAATTCACTGTTCACTGTGTTGTCAAGGCATAGATCTGGGTTAAACAACCAGTCTGGACCATGCCACCAAACATCATCTTGCGCTAACACTCGGATAGACAGTCCTCGGGTTAACTTGTCTGCGGGATTCGTCTTTCCTCTGCAGTAATTCCACTGGTCTCGATTGGTTTTCTCCTGGATCTCCCGTACGCGATTTCTCACAAACTCCTTCCATCGTAGAGGGTCTCCTTTTATCCAATGAAGGCTGATTTGCGAATCCGACCAGAAGAAGATGTGGTCAGATGTAATCCAGGGAAACGCTCGTTTTAAGTATTCTGCTAATCTGGCAGAAACAAGGGCTCCCATGAGTTCGAGTCTGGGCAGACTCAATTTTTTCAATGGAGCTAGGCGGCATTTCGCCACTATGAAACTGGAGTTCACCTTCCCGTTGGTCACTTTCCTGAAGTAGGCCACACAACCATAAGCCTTTGGGCTTGCATCGGAGAAAATGTGAATTTCAGCCATTGGAGTCTCTGCATCAAGGAAGTAAGGACGAGGCAAAGAAATCTGAGGGATAGTTTTTACCTCAGCCAGCCATGACAGAAATGTCTCTTGAATGTCCGGTGGTAGTGGTTCATCCCATTTCAGCTCCCGTTCCCAGGTGTTCTGAAGTAACAACTTCATTCTGACAGTAAAAGGGGTTATCATCCCCAATGGATCAAACAGCATCCCACAGATGCTCAGAATCAATCGCTTCGAAAGATTGCTGTCCTTCATCTTAGAAATTTGATGAATGTCTATGGTAAATTTATCGTTGATATTGTCCCAAATGAGTCCAAGAATTTTTAATGGCACACCTAATTCTTCGGATGTTTCACGATGGTCAACATTAGCTTGTTTCCAAGCTTCATTTAGAATTGGAGAGTTCGTAGCCCATCTTCGAAGATTCATGCTGGCCTGACTTAGAATGTAAATCATTTCTTTGCTCAATTTTATAGCTTCGGAAACGCTTGACGTGCCAGCTGCTAGGTCATCTACGAACAAATAGCTCAACATTTTACATGCTTCTTCATATTCACTTTCGAATTTTTCTAAATGCAGTTTAATAACTGCGGCAAGTAAGAATGGGCTGCATTTCACTCCAAAGGTGACTCTTTTATATTGGAATGTTTCAATATTGTGAGGGCTGAAACCGGGATTAGGACAATCCTCTTTTATCCATAAGAATTTTAAAAACTGCCTATCTTCCTCGGCTATCCCTACTTCTAAAAAAGCACTCTGAATATCTGCACTAAATGCAATTTTGTTTAACCTAAACCGTAACAAGATTTCAAGTAAATCAGGATTTAAGTTCGGTCCGCTCTCTAAACAATCGTTTAATGATAACGCGCCTTTTCCCTTTGATGATGCGTCAAAGACAATCCTAACCTTTGTACTATCCTTCCGTTCTCGCACTACAGCATGATGTGGAAGAAAATAACCTGTGTTTATATTTTGGTCTAAATTCAAATCTACTCGTTCTATAATATCTTCTCTTAAGTGTTCTTTAATAATGCCATAGTATTTAACAAATAATTCTTTGTTTTTATTTAATGTTTTGCTTAAACCGAATAAACGACGTTTCGCAATTTCATAATTACTGCGTAATGCCTTATTATTCTCCTTCCATAACAAACGAGTTTCGTATCTTTTGTCTTTATACGTCGTATTTTGTTGAAACGATTTTAAAGTTTCTTTATCTGAAAGAGACATTTCATTATCCGCATTTATCCCAATCGTTTCTAATAACCACAAATCTTTTACCCTATCAAAGCTCGATTCCTCACCCTCGACGATCAAATGGTTAGCAGATATCTCCTTACAATCAATTCCCATCTCCTTTCCCAGTAGCAAATATCCGAAAATACTATCAGATGCAATCAATCTTTTACTAATCCTTATATTCCTTTCGCCTAAAATCTCTGAAATATAATCCGAACCAATCAAAACATCAATCCTCTCAGAAGTACTAACATCTGCTAACTCAATTCCCTTTTCTAACGCTATGTTTCTAACAAACTGCGATGGAGTATGAATTTTCGCCGAGGTAATCGACTCGAAAACAACCGCTTGTATTTTAACACACCGAGTCGGGTGTTGCACATTCCTTAACGTAATCTCCACTATATCGTAAGCACGACGCTCAGCGGTTTTACTTCCGAAAGTGTAAATAGCTAGAACTTCCCTGCCCACTGTTTTCAATCCCAATTCCTCGACCACCCCTCTCAAGATGAAGGATTTATTGGCCCCGCAATCCAACATGCAACGCAGGTGCATCCTACTCCCCCTACGTCCGTTCACCACAGCTGAAAATGTTTGTAATAAAACCGATCCAGGGACCCTATTTTTTCTTTTATTTTGTTCGGTGCTGAAAGATACCATGGTAGAAGCGGTATTATTTTCTTTGGGGATAGAAGTCCCTTCTTCGACTGGAGGGGAAATATTCTTAGTTACGGTATCGGGTTGCTGTCCTTCGCAAATCAAGGAATTATGCGAAAAAGAACCACAGAGCTTACATTTATAGTTACTATTGCAGTATTTTCTTATGTGATTCTGAAAACATACAAAGCATTTTCCCTTAGCCATTAACGATTTTTTCTTTTCATTAATATTTACTGAGCAATCATGGCTCATGTGTTTTTCAGTGCAAAAGATACATTTTTGATTACTCATTCTGTCATCGGAAGAAGGATAATAGTTTCCTTTTGGATTAAATTTACTATTCGATTCAGATTTATGTTGAAATGAATTAGCGTGTGTCGTTAAGGCATTCGTATGCGAAGAATATCTATTTTTGTAACCTTGATCAGGTTTGCTTCTAAATGAATACTCCTTTACATTAGAAATTTTAGGGTTTGCTAATAATAAAGAAGCTTCCCTGCACTCTACTTCTATTCTTAAGAATTCTACTAAATTAGTGATATCAAATAATTCACCTGCCCTACGGTGACGATTATAGTTTAAATTTAATTCTTCGGGTAGCTTTTGTAATATTACAGGGCACAATAGGTTACTATAGGTACCTGTAGCTACATTTAATGATTGCAACGATCTAATTTGGGTTTCTATTGCATCATACATTTTTCTTAAGCCTGTTACATTTGAGCAAGTTTTTACTGGATCAATCAATAAAAGTTTATGCATGTGAGAAGATATGATTATATCTGTTCGGCCAAATCTTTCTTTTAATAACTGTATCGACGCATCATAATTTTGCTCAGTTAATGAAAATCCCGATACAGCATTTAAGGCAATTCCACGAAGATACGTTTTTAGATAAGTAAATTTCTCAATTTTTGTTAATGAATCATTTTTATGAATTGCGACTTCAAAGGAATTCCAAAAATCTATAAATTGACTGCAATCGCCCTCAAAAGTTTGTATATTTAATTTCGGTAAATTAACGCTTTGATTTCTTAAGGGGATAACATTTTCCGCATTATTTGTAACTGGACTGTTTGTCCTTACTTGTGGAATATCCCTCAAATTTTCAATTTGTCTTTCTAGTTTAGATGTTAGTTCGATTGCTTTGTCTTTGTAATCTTCGCATAACTCAATTTCTCCTTCCATTTCGCTTAAATCTATAATTAATTGAATACTCTCATCCAAGCTAATTAAATCCTTCAATTTTTCCGTGAGCTGAGCTTTTAAACTCATAAGCTCATTAATTTTTGTTTCTTTCGTATATTCATTACAAATTTCTTTGCTTAAGGAATTTTTTATTTTAGTTAAATGTTTCGTGAAAATAGTACGTAATCCTTTCCTTTTTTCCTTTAATCTATTAATATCCATTTTAAACTAAATAATTCAAAAAAGCTTAGAACAAATAATAAATGTGCCCACCTCTGGTTTCAGCTCCTCACTGTGCTTCCTCCAAATTGTCACGCTTTCCAAAAAAATTCCAATTTCCAAATTTCAACGTATCACGTCCAGGGTACACCACGATGTTCAGTCAGTGCATGGCAATTCCATAAATGACGAAGCAGGAGTTGAACTTTCATAGGTTTATTTTCACACATATATGGACACGGACATTTCTAAGCTACCACACAAACACATCACAACACAAAAGACGGGAGAGAGAGTATGTACATGTCGCCGCGTCGGCGTCTCGAATACATCTGGTTAGGGGAACAGAATTTCCCCTTTTCTCCACCGGAGGGAGTCAAAACTCTAACAGGCTGTTTGAATATAACTAGTAAACGAAGAGAGCTATATGGATAAAATTCGATACACAGATTTGACATCTATAGTTAGACACTTAACCAAATTTTGAGCTAGATTCAACAAGGAATTGACCATCTGTCGGTCTTTACTTCCAGAACCATGTTAACACGATAACTCAAATATATCAAATTTGGTATTGATTTAGTGATTGCAATTGTCTGTAAATTTTTTAGAATTGTTTTTTAAGAATTTTCAAGTTTAGCTCATATCCGCTTAATAAAGTTAGGACCATTGATTTTTTTTCAAATATGGCAAATAAATGTGCTTTTATTAATTATTATTTCGAGATCATAGATTTAATTTTAAAAAATCGATGCCTTTCTACGAAATTTATTAAGGATTTCGTGTATCGTCTCCTTCTCTTAGCTTGCTGCGGTTTCGATTTATTACATTTATTTATACTTATTATACTTGTACGGTTTCGATTTATTATATTTACTATACGATAGAGGTATAATTCCACGAAGTATATTTTATGAATCGTCGGTGTTCATCAAATTCATCAGATGGAATTTTTTAGTCTTTACTTTCTTTCTAAGCCATATAATTCAACAAACTAAAGTACAAGGTGGTTATAATTAAACTTCGCCTATAAACAGCATCCTACAACGCGAACGGATTGCAGCGAAATTTGGTATATAGGCTATACACGAGATGCGCTCACGGAATTTCAAAAAAAAAAAAAGAAGAAAAAATTAGTTCCAAAATGTTGACCAGAGGGTACCTTTTCCGAAAAAACATTAAATTTAACACAAAACGAATACAGAAACAATATTCACAATCCAGAACAAAAATTATGAGTAATAAAATGTAAAACCGAGAAAAGCTGTCAATGCTAGGAAAAAAAAGTCAAGATTTGCATGTTTACGAAGAAGAGGAAGCTTTATGCAAAGCAGGTTAGGATAAGAAACGTTTGCAGTCGTTGTCATGTTTTATGTCAATGTTTCCGGCTGTAATGATGATGGCATCTAGTTGCGACGTTGAATGACGCAAGAATTCTAAATCGCTTCATGTGCGAAGCATCACAACTGATCGGTTATGATCTGCTGTTGAACACACTGTCCATCGACTTGAAATTTTACGAATGAGGGGGTGGTCACATTTAGCATCTTTCCCTACATCATCCTAGACATGATTAACAATTGCTACTCTTATGTAATTTCGTCCTAGTCTATTTTGTTTCAGCAAACTGAACTTTTTTTTTTCTCAACCAGCGTACTTTTATTTTTTCCTTGCCTTTACTTAATGTGGTTCGATGACAAGGTGATCAGAAACTAGTTAATAAAGATTAATATTGTTTCTATATTCCGTTTTGGTCGTTTATTGTGTAAAAATTAATGTTTTCCGGAAAAAGACACCCTCTGATGGACATTTTGGAACTAAATTTTTTTTCGCTCGAAATTCCGTGAGCGCATTTAATGTATAGTCTATATACCAAATTTCATTACAATCCGTTCATTCGTTAGCGTTGTAGGGGGCTGTTTATAGATGAAGCTTAATTATAACCTCCCTGTATTTTGTGGCGGAAATATGGAAATTGTTTCTATCTTCTAATTTAACAAAGAAAAATATCCGACACTTCTCTATTGTATTTTCAAAGTCAAACGCGTGGGTTCTTAATAAATATCAAGAACAAAGACAAGGCGCCGAGCCGTTATCCCTACGTCTGACTCTTTTGTTTTTTCTCTTCATTCCTAACTGTCGGGTTTTCCTCCTTTTTGTGGCCGTAAATTTCGTTTTCACCTCGAAATGAACCGAATGAGACTCATTAGCGAACAGAGGAGTCTTTGTGTGGGTGAAATGGGCAGTTCAAGCGCAACTCGACTCGTTCGCCGAAATTTTACGTCTCGTCAGTCAACAGACGTTTCTTGGTTTATTATTGTAAGCTCGTAGAAAATGAGTCTTAAAAGATAATTAAAGTTTCGTCGCCTTGAAACGGAATGACTGCAGATAATTTTGGGGTTGAATTTTATCTTTGACTCTTCTATTTTTTTGGGAAAATTATCTAAGAAACTGAAAAGAAGTTCTATGTATAGTTCCATATGCAGTTTTAATGTTTATGAGCTGTGATTATTGAAGAAAATGTCGCATGTGGCCGGCGACTTCTTCTAAAAGTGGAAAGAATAATATTCAAAACCTTTTCTGTTATCAGAAAGCATCGTATGTCTCCAATAATTAACGTAAAAAGTGAACGTTAGTGAAACACTTGCTTCTTTAAATCTTTATTAGTATAACCTACTCGAGTAGCATTGATTTTGTGTATATTATGAATAATATGTGTTGAGTAATTTTATGATGAGGTAGTGACGTAATATTAAAAATATTTGAAACCTGTTCAAAAGAAAATGTTATAAATAGATATAACATATAGGAAAAATGAAATATAGCATATAAATATGTATTAATTCACATATAACATAAACATAAATCGTTAGCAAACAGAAGTATGTATATCAATAAATCTCAATTTTTTTTTCTTTGATTCGACAGTTTTTACCTAATAACTTATTTTTGAGTATGAGAGATTTCAAAGAACTGTCTTAAAACTGTTATGCTTAATCATACTTGGTGCAAGATAAATCATTTTGTAAATATACAGAAAGACAATAACGTATAAATAATCACTGAATATACAGCGAGTATGATTTGCTAACTTGCAAGTCAAATCTAAATATCGCGGCACATGCACAGATTTGGCTCGTTACTACGCATTTTGGCTTCAATAATACATCACGAGTGTAGTTCGTTATTCTGCGTGAATGGGATAATAGTAATATTTAGTCTTTAATAACCATGCTTTCTGACCTAAGACCAAACATTTAATTTCTTTTCCGCTTATTTACCCTCCCCTTAATAAATGTATTAAACAATAACAATTAAGAAACTAAATTCATTTCTTGCAATACATATATTATCTAGTGTATATTATATTAGACTATAGTATTCTATATTGCATTTCATATTAGAAACTTTTAGATCTACTAATCATTAATACATAATGTCAGTACAAAGGAATTTAATATGTTAATTAATAAAAATTCCTAACTAGCTGTCTTTGGTAACCAGTCTGTTTGTTCGGAATATTAGCTTTCCTGGCTGTTAAACAATTAATGCATTTATGTAAAATTTCGCATTTTTTAAATGGATGAAATAAAAACTTACTAAAAAAATAGATTATATAAAAACTTTCGAAAGCTGTAGGTAAACAACAATCACCATTATGTACATAACATCCATTTTAAAACGATACCATGTCGAGAACCTTCGCAACTTTTGTCTACAAAATGCTCCAGTGGCCTTCAGTCACTCCGAATGGCATCTAACAGGATCCTCTCGTTTTTTTTGCGAGTTACCCGTGTCACCGTGAGCATTACCAGAGCGTTGACGTGTCTCACATAGCGATATCTTGAGTGCATCCGAATGCATCCCGTACTGGTCACGCAGCGAAAGCCAAGTGGACCGCGCAAGAAAATGCCTGCCACGGTCAGGTGGTCTCCTCTCTCTTTTGTCCGAAATGCAAGATGAGCGAGTCTGATACAAATGTTACAAAACTCGTGCGATCTTATCACATGAAGAAGGACAAAGTAATTGAATTTTCAAGTGAAGCGTAAGACATTTTCGCCGGAATGGCTGCACCGCCCCCCCCCCTCATATCTTCATCTATGATGGTTTTCCGTGTTCGATAAAACGAGGCACGTTTTTTCCTTTTATTTCAGCTTTTTGTGTTTATGGCCGTCGTGATTAGGAGGTGTAAAGAATTCATTTAAGTGTGCTATTTAAGTGAATACACCTTTATAACTGATAGTGTTATCTCCTCTAGCCCTTCTTCTCTTCCACATTTCTAAGTTTCAATCCGAGGTGACTATTCGGGGTAAACAATATTTTAAAAAAACATGTCCGTTCAATTAAACTTTATATTCTGACCACTTTTAAGCCTCTGCACTCGGAAAAGTAATTCGATGCATAATTAGTCGCCTAATAAAATAAATTTGTTTATTGTTCCGAAAAATAAATATTTATATATAAGTTTTGAATTTCCCTGAAAAATTTATCTTACCATTCTGTAGGCGTTTTCAACAAACAGAATTGAAAAATAAGACATCAGAATCGTGCACCGTCTTCAATGGTGAGAGGCACCATCCGAGTGCAAAGGTTAAATATTAGGGTGCCCAATCATAATCCCCCCCTCATCTGGAGTTGTTCTTAACCCACAAATCAATACTAAAGTTATCAGTTTCTATAACTGAAGGAGTTTCGAGGGAAGGGCGTCCATATTGTTACGAATTTGTAATGCTGCTTCGCAGCATAGTTGGTTCCATCATCAAAAAGACCATTTTACAGTAATCTGTATTGGACGGAGTCCGAGTGTCGCGTCGGAGGTCCCGGAACTTTGCGACAAACTTGACGACCATTTGGCGACTTTGGCGCCAAAATAGATTATACCCGAAACATCGAGAATTTTCCCGAGCCGTCCAGTAGGAACGGAGTTACGCCTCGAACGTTCCTGATTGGTTGAGAGGCTTCTAGCCCCGCCTCCTGAGACCTATAAAAGGAAGCAGGCGCAGCTGCCAGAGTTGTAATCGGAAGCGACAGAGAAGAGTAGTCGGAATCGACGGTGAAGAACTGGTCTTCCAGGGATTAGTAGAGCAGCGACGGAGTCAAGAGCTAGTGCTGAACTAAGCTGTGCGCTACTGTCTACAGTAGAATCTTGTTGTGTGCTGCTGTGTGCACGTCTTGCGACTGAAGATAATTGTCTTCTCTGTTCTGTATATAGTTGTCGTCCTTGTGCTGCCCTGTGTGTCTTCGTGTAAATAAACGTCGTTGTTGTTTTTTTTCTACTGCCGCCTGCTGATTGAGCTTTCTCCACACCATATAACTCCCACTATCCAAACGAACCCCGGAAATTTCGTAACAATATTTTTTAATATCTGCCCTGCGAAATGCATGAAAACTATTGCTTGTCTCCGAGTTTCAGAACCTTTAGTTCCTTGTCTGCTGAAATGTTAATAAAATCGACGATATATTTTAAGAGGAATCTTGTAAAACAAACATTATCAAAAGAAATCATCCTTCTTTATATATAAAAGTCTAACGTAAGTGGCATAGAAATCGCTCTTATAATTTACTGTCGAATGACATTAAAATGTAAACAAACCATCATAAATTTCAGACTGCTTTAATGAGCTGCATTAAACTGAGCGCTTTGCTTATCTAATTAATGGAGCTATAAAATGTTATTAGAAATGTTCTGGTGAGTATTCGCCGCGCCATCAAAAAGTCCATTCAGTGCGAAGGAAGAAGATATAAAATGCAACAAAGAAACAAGTTACAGCAACAAACAAAGTTTAACCAAGCTCAGAAATTGGTTTAACCCTTTCTAGCGACATGGAAAGTATGCTTCCCACCAAATTTTTCCAATTTCTGTATGAAGTTATTTAGGTTTGCATAAGTTCTGACAAATTTTTCATTAAGACAGAAATTTAGATGCTTCAATTCCTTATATTACACAAAATGATATGCCTTGAAATTCGATATTTTTGAAAAATCGATTTTTCAATGCCAGTTTTTGAAAAATATCGAAATTATGATCATGAATAGTAGTTCACGGTGAATCGCAATACAATAAATCGATATTCACAATTATTTGCGTTTTCAATTTCGTTTTGGTTATCGTTTATTTGGTTTATTTTTGTTACTTTTCATTTTTTTTTCACCTTCATACTGAATTTTTGTTAATATTTCTATAAATACTGTCATGTTCTACTATATAAAAATACTTGTTTTAAATGAAGTTTTATGAATTGTAACATGTAGACATTGCTTTGGCACTGACACACTTTATTAAAAAAAAATTCTATTATTATTAAAAGGAAAATATTTCTATTATATAGATTGAAACTTTCTTTTATTTGGAGTCGTTCTGATCAGTCAATGTGTTAAGAGATGCTTTTTATAACTTATAATAACTGTAAATAAATAACATCACAATATATCGAAAAATATCGATATGTGTTGGACGATATATCGCTATCGCAAGTTCCATCCTCGCCAAGCCCTACTCTCAACTAGCTTCAAATTCATATATTCACCTAACAAATCAATTCAATACATCCTGACGTTAAAACCGTTTCAGAAACGGGGGAAAAATTTCTATAAATTGAACGTTGTATATTCATCTATTTATTGCCTCAGTGATACATTGCCATATTTATTATTGAAACGGTATAAGCCATAAACTTCCTTTCTGTGTATGAAATATTTGGATTGCGTTTAATTTGTTATTTTGCTACCGGCCACATGCAGAAGTTCGAAATTGCAAATCATCCATTGATGACAAAAGTCACATTGTGTACCTAGCTATCTCATCGTACTTCTGACGAGTGACTCATTCTTATCCGATTCGAAACAACTACAGACTTAAAGATTGCATCTCATCTAAATAAATTAGGAAAACTTGCGCATAAAAACATTGAATGAAAATGGCTGCGAATATTCTTTTATTGCATTCATAAGGTGCAATCTTCAATGTCGATTCTTATTTTGGGAAATTATAGGCAGAAAATTGTAAGCATTCATTTTTTGTCATTTGATTCGAGAACTTAATACGAAACATAATTACAATTTTCTGTTAATATTTAATAGTAATATTTTACTTCATCTCTAAGATACTGAAACTTTTTGCACTAAACTTAAGCTGCTAGAATCTAAACTTTTTTCACTTAAATATTTCGTTCACAAATATTTAAGAAATAAGTTACATTTTCATTTTTCTTTTAACAGGTTGTATTGTGTATGGAGCTACAACATCTCAATTTTTTTTCAATGTATAAATTGAATTATTGTTAGATTTTCTTTTGCATGTGATGTCTAAATTGAATCAATTAACAGTTTAATGTAATTATCTTTCGAGATTTTAGTCGAAATGGAGGAGAAAAGAAATTTAGTCATTAAATTAGAGGCAGAAAAAATATTTACTGTACGCTATATTATTCAAAAAAATGTTTCCTGCCTAAAAACTGCTGTTGGCCTTTCTCCCAGTTTTCTGTTGGCGCATGCGCATCTGCGTATATAGAATGTTGTTTTATAATACGGCTTTTAACTAAACTAAGATGCGATCGTTGGCAATTCTGGCAATGTTAAAGATGGGCTTAAAACATTTTTCCTCTGCTAAACAATTTTCCTCGGGACAAGGTAAAAAAAGAAATGAATTTGAAAATAAATAATAAAGAGAAATGTAGCTATAATTTAAAAAATAAGAAAATTTTGTAAATAAATTTGAACAAGCCTTTTTGATATTTAAATTAATTTTTCGAGTCTGAAAAGAGATGTATACAAAATTTCTGTAAGCTCATTATTATATTGTATAATCCTATTTAAAGAAGTGAAGAAGATATTCTTTCTGAATTATAATGAAGCTTAAAGCTTAGCGTTTAGCTTTAAAGAATACGATTAATTGAAAAGTATCAAATAAGATGAATTTACTGCCACATGTTATGTAAATCCACTCGAAATAAAATGTATAAAGTTTGAATGAATACACTTTAATAAAAACTGCATTAAATGCTTCGCAATAGATAAGTATAACAGTAATATATATTAATTTCCTTTCTTTAATTCAAATTTAACAAAGAGAAAGTATTGTTATTGCCAAACTATTCAATCTCGATATTTAGATTTACATCTGGAATTACATTTGTATGCCCATCTGCATACAATAAAAAAAGGAACCATCTAGAAAAATGTCTTTACATTAAAATTATGGATCTACATTAAATTTTGAAGGAAATTTGGGAAAGAGAATTCTATCGAACGTTGACGTGAAAGTTATTAATCTTTCTGCTGAAGATAGAACTTTTAAAAAATGAGTAATCTTCATATTGCATGAATATTTAAGTTGCCTCCTTCGATGATTTGACTGTTAAAATTGTTTACAATTGCTTAAATCTTCATTATCGAGAGTAGGTATGCAACAAAAGTAATTTGTTTTAACGTGTTCTCTGCCATGATTCACCCTGTGTTTTAGACCACTATCTAATGAGATGCTTACTTATTTGCTCTTTTAATTCTAGTAGAGAAGAAAATATCTAATTAGATATAGTGTATGAATCGCAGATGATTCGCGTGCTGAGCAACCTGTTAAAACAAGAAGATTTAAACTAAACTTGTTCGACTCGCATCAAAATCTACATTGACTGGGAACTTTTGCTGTCACGTGAATGTGAGTGACACGGCGGTCAGTGTGTTAAAATTAAATTCTTAATTGAAATGAGTTAAAAGTAAGTAATATCTACATTAAAATTTTCTTCATCGGAAATAATCCTATCAAGTCAAAAAAATATTATTAATTTTGTATCCATTACTAAACAACTGAAAATGAATTAAAGATGTAATTTAAATGACCAGTGCAGAAACCATGACACTGCAATGGAGAACTATAAATTGCAGCACATCCACATTGGTAATGCATGAGCCACTATTATTCTGTATCAATATGTTTATAAAGTATATCGTGGGAGTGTATTTCTTTCATATTTCTTCAATCTATTGAATGCTTCTATTATAAATATGTAAGCAACAATCATGTCAGTGATCATTTACTATAATTTTTAAAAAGCAAACATTCACATTGAAGGAATGAACGATTTCTTTTAAAGAAAAAAAAACCTTGTTTAATGTTAATTGCATGCATATTTTATAGTATTAATTTTAAATATATTATTAATTTGCAGTAGTTAATGTGATCATTGGGTTCTGTTCCAAGACAATTCATTATTTATTGCATTTTCAATGTAATATTTAGTTCAAGAACTATGCCGTCCTGTAATTGCTAATGAACTGTAGGAGCACTAGTCAACAGGTGTGCAGGTAAAAAATAAAGATCTGATACCTATCAGCTGTATAAATAAGAGATAATAAAATTCCAACAGGTGACTTTCAATGAATCACGCCAAACGTAGTTTATCGTTATGATCAATGCTTTGGAAGCAGATGTATTTTTTAGATACATATATAAATATTTTAAGTTTGATAGTGACGTCTTTTTCTTGAAACATATCTCGTTAAAATGCATGATTTGCAGGTTAAAGCCTTCCTTGCGTTTCACTTTAGTATTTACGTTTTTTTCCGTCGAATGTGTGCTTGTGACACAATGCAGCGAGAAAAATAATTCGATTCGATTATTACTGTTACACAAGATTTTTTCCAAGTGCAGTGCGAAACATTTGAGGAGTTCTGCCCTTATATCTTACGAGTAGAAATTCTTAGTATCCAAGAGAATCGAGCATTTATTTTGTAACTTTCAAATTTTAACTTTTTGTAACTAAACCGATATAAATCTTTTATTTGGTATCAATATTTCATACCATATTTCATGTGTCTAGTTTATTGCATTTTTCAGTTATATTCAAAATTAAAATAGACAAATCGATTAATGATTCCTTTGCCCTTGTTCCATTTTGTTATAAATACCCATCTAGTTCGTTGCTTGTCTGAGTTCTTGTTACAAACAAATTTCAAAAATGGCTTCTTCCCCTCCGCCCCCGAACTCGGCGTGTTACAAATTTTATCAAATTTTGAATTCGAATTTATTTTGGTTATTTAAAATATATATAGGAGAAAATAAAGAACATAGAGCAAGAGCATAATCCGAGTTCAATATCATTGAAAGTTTGCACCGGTTATATTGCCAGCTATTCTCCTCCTAGAAATTTTCCCCCTGTAATTATTTTTAGAACTAATTTCTTAGTGAATGGCGAAAATTTTAAATGTTATAAGAGACGTATTTCTTTTTATTAGAGTAGTTAACGGTTCATGATATTAATTGCTTTCAAAAAAATAAAATAATTTCATAATGCCGTCGTTCTGGTAAAAATCACTTCATTTTCAAGATGAATTCCATTTAAACTTTGACTCGTTATGAAGAAAATTAAATATTTTATATACTTGCGACTTTCATGATAGACTTACTGATGCTAAGATTACTGGTTTATTTAAATCACTATTTAACTGGAAGCTCTTGTTGGCTGCAGTAGTTCAAAAGTTTCTTTTTTTGTGTGTGTGTGTGTGGCTTTATTGACTTTTATTTCCCAAAATGTAATTTGCATTATTGACTTCTTCCGAATCGGCAATAATTATTTAAGTGAATGTATTTGTTTATACCGTCGATTTGACTAAATACAAGCTCTGTGTTAACAATATTAAGACAGAAAAATAGACTAATATTTATAATTTATATTAATATCTATCTGACAGAGAAATCGCTTTTAATACTTACTGTCGAATGGCAACAGTTAAATGTAAACAAACATCGTATGAATATTACAGACTACTTCATTGAACGCTTTTACAGTTTTATTTAATTCAGTACTTCACTTAGCTAATTTATAATGTTGCAAAATATTATTAGAACACCCGGAAAAGGGTTTGCAATGTCACCGAAACTTTCATTCAGTCATAGGAGAGAAATGTAAACGGAATCAGGATTTTGGCATCAAATAGAAAGTTAACTAAGAGAAAATTAGGGTTAATTGTTGCCAGACAGATAATCGCTATCTCTTGCATCGTTAAACCATTTCATACAATATAAATTATCTTATGAAATAACTAAAAATTCTATAAAATAACTTATATAACTAAATGGTAACATATACACATTTTAATTTGCCACAACAGTAATTTGTTGTAGAGTCATAGGTTTTAATTTTAATAAATTACAAAGTGAAATTTTACTACATATACACTTCACTGAAGAACATGCCATCAATTGTCTGTTACATGATCTGTGGCCTCCCTGATCCTCAGACCATAATCGATATGACTTTCGGCTTTTGGGGGGATTTGAAACATTTGGTTAGTCATGATAATCCGTGAACTTTCCTTGATCTTTAAGACAGCATCCCACGTATGTTCGTAGCATTTCCCAGAATACACTGCGGCTAGCTGGGCATGCTATCTTAACGATTTTAGAATAGTAGTTGGAAATTGTAATATTGAATATGTTTTTTTTGTAAATAAAATTTGTAAATTATTGCCGTTGTATGCTAAATATGCAACTCATTTAAAAAACTTTTGTTACTTGTTCAGATTTCCCATTCCTTTGTTACATCCTATATGAAATTTCTTAATTTTCTGAACAATAAGTTTCATCTGCGGACAACTTTAACCCTTTGCACTCGGAGGGTGACTCTCACTCACCATTCAAGATGATGCATCATTTTACGTTTTAATTTTTTTTTTTTAAATTTGTTATTAAAAAGGCCTACAGAGTTGTAAGAAGATGTAGATTACTTTTCCACTTCAACTTCAAACAAATATATTTTATTTTTCGGAACACTAAACAAGGTAATTATCAGGGAAAATAACTATGCAACGAATTACTTTTCCGAGTTCAGAGGGTTAAAATTAGGTTCTTAGATTATGGATACTCTGTATTTTTACTTTCTCACCTAATACGTTTGCACCAATGTAGCAATCAACAAGCGAATTGATATGTCATAACTTAAATATTTTGATACATTTTTTTATGTAATAAGCGCTTTGTATATTGTTCTTAAATACTGAAATAAAAGAAATTAATAAATTTTTTAATAACTATTTAAATATTTAATTTTTGATTATTAAAAAAGAGCATGAAAATAGTTTCATCTCGAGCGATGCCGGATATATCAGTTTCTCATACGTTTTCGAGTGTTATTTCTACAGCTTTTTCGCGTACTTCCGCAATATGAAACAGTTGTGATTCAGCCTCGCCGTTGCATGATTTAAAGTTTCGGTGTGTAGATCATATTTTGGATGTATAAATGCGACTCCTTCCTTTTTTTTATGTTGAAGACTCTTGCTTAAAGATTTATTCAAAATATTTGTCTTCAGAAACTATAACATTTGTCCATTTTTGGGACAACAAAAGAATTCCATCAAGGGGAGAGGGTGTCTAGTTGATTATATGCTATCCAATTAACGAGCCTATTTTTGATATTTCCATGAATATTAAATCTATCTCTGCAAAAATTATTCTGCATGATATATTTAAGTTATTGCATTTTTGAGGTATGCGTTCTGAAAGATCGACAGACAGTCAACCCTTTTTTGGATTTGCTCAAAATTTCATACATGTCCGTAAATCTTCGTTTTGCAATTATTGTGTTAATTTATATTCGAATTATAGGACAGACACGACATCCTCTGTATGGTTTTTGTTCAAAATTGCATAAATTTGCTCAAAATTATAATCTACAGATTTGAAGTAAAAATCACGGAAATTACCAGATGGATTTAAAACAGGAAAAATTTCAAATAGATTATTGCAGGTTAACAAACAAGCATCGCGAGTTAAAAAGTAAGATGTTTGAAATTCGAAATTCTGTTTAAGTTTTATTATATACCATTTTGTTAGCTGAGCCAGAAAAATATTCTTCTTTCTTTAACCCTTTAAAAAAAAAACTAGTCGGAAAGCAGTTAAAATCCAAATTCATTTGTGCTTTATTTTTTGACCATCAAATTGCGGTTCGTTTTGTAAGTACCCATCTGACCTCTGCTCAGTAATTTCTCCAATTTCCTACCATTCCGTGAGGGAATTGTCCGTATCGCTCTCATTGAGATGGACATCTTTTATTCCCTTTGTTATTCATTCTTGGAATGAAATTCTCCGCTCTTCGTCGTTCTTCAATAGTCGACCGCGAAAAAGAAAAAGAAAAAGGTGAAAAACCATTGTTGCCATTCTGTTCGGGCAAATATTAGATTCCGATTCGCATTGTTTGGAATCATTTTCAATGAGCAAACATTTATTTTCTTGACTTCTTTCGGTTCAAAGATCCAACCTTTTTGAACGGCTAGGACTTTTTTATTTAGTAGAATTCTCGGAATTGGAACATTTTGTGCGTGCTTGTTCAGAATATCTTCCAACACGTTTGTGTTGCCACCCAAATTCATCAATGGTTCTAAATATTGAGCATTCTTTGTCTGTTAGAAGAGAATATGAAAGCTACTGTCCGTTTTAGGTTTATGCGAGATTTTTATCTGGTATCTGTTGATAAATCTGAAATGGATGTGTAAAGATACATTGTGTTATGGATTTAAATACTAAACGATCTTGGTAAGTTTTATTTTCGATATTAGTGTGATTTGCGCATGGATTATTTATCGCGTGTCCATACTGCTGAAATGATAATATCCCTTAAAAGAATAAAACAATTTTTTTGTGTATGTTTAGCCATAATTTAATAGGAAATCCTCAAAGTTTTTTAAAAGTTTAGTTCTGTGTTACTTTCAGGATTTTTAAAATGAAAGATTTCAATAAATATTCTAGAGGAAATTTTCTGTATTCCAGAAAATAGTTTTTAGAAACGTGATTGTTTTCCTAATTTTACCTGTTTATTAAGAAATAATTGCTATTTTTTTGCGTTAAATGGTTTAAAAATTTTCCTTTTTAAATGATGCAAATGTGCACTAAATTTTAAAAACGACATGGTAAATAATATAAGATTTTGATTTCATTCTTCATAATCGCTAGATTTTTTTAAATATTCGTTAGAATTAAAATTATGAATAAGTTTGAATTGTATATTAAAGTTGAATATAAATTTTTTTTGCAAATATGAATGATTTTGAGATTAGTTATAACAAACTAAAACATTCTAACAATTAAATCATAATAATTGCGATTAAATCATATCTCAATATTTGTATTATATGTCCATCTATTTACTTAATTGATGTGTTATAGTAAATACGTACGAAAATGCTTGAAAATAACCTCCATAAAGGTAATGTTGGGCATATTCCAAACATTACCTTTTATGAATGACAACAAAATTATTCATTCGGCGTTCATTTGTTAATTTTTTCTTTTTTCTTCCCTACGTATTATCTTAGATATTGTCATTTATGAATTCTTTTGTCGTTATTGTTAACTTATTTTTTTCATAATATATGCGATATCGGTTCTTTAGAATATGCCCAACGCGTTCTATAATAATTGGCTCTAAAAATCATTTCTATTTTATTATAGTGTTATACTGTCGGGAGGACATTAAGATGTTGCATAATAGCTGCAGTGCCCATTCGCTCTACTGATTGCGCAACTATTGTTTCGAAGCCTTTCTTTGAATTAAAGCTTCTTGATCTTAATCATAATCGTTAATGGCAGACATTGAAGTGCGTTGCTTGGTCGTAATTAAAAAGCGCAGTTGATTCTCTAATCGGCAGATGGCATTAGCGCAGCCATTCACAAACGAAGTAGAAGTACTTGCCACAGTAGTGTCACTTTTTCAAACTTTTGTTTTTCTCTTATTCCGTGTCTATTACGTTATTAATGAAGTCATCTGCAGCTGCCAATGAGACAACCCCTTTGTAGAGGGAGCGGCTGCTGGAAAGTTGTGGAACGAATTCGCTTTATTTTTTTGCGTCCGAATGTGGAACTTAAGAAGGAAAAATTCTTGGCGTGGGTAATCGTGATCTAAATTTACCAGCTGTTTTGCATCAGCCATTCGAGTTCGGTTGTGCCTCCAAGTGGGAGGTGATGTTTCAAATTGTTCTACTCGAAGATTGTGGATTACACGCGCTTTCACGGCAAGGCGTTTGACATGTGGAGAGTTCTGTTGTGAGAATGTCGTGAGTAGGAAATTTCCACTTTTATCGTACATCGTTATCCTTCTTTTATTAAAGTAAACAGTCTTTTATGAATCTAGTTTAAGAACTCGACTCCTAATGGAGGAATGTAAAATTCATATATATGGCTCTGACGCTGTAAAAACCACACCGATCATTTACAGAATGTAAATATATGTGGTCTTTATTGATGTGGAAACGCGTGATTTTTTGTAGTTATGCAATTATTGATTCCTATCAATTCCAAAACTTTTTTTTTTTTTGCGATATAGCTGTTTTAGTGTAGAATTTCAGAAAAATAACATATTAGTGTTGCTTTTTTCTAAAATTCATTATTGTAATATCAATAGGTTGTTGTCGTAACGAGTTATTAGTTCGACTTTATTAGATGACAGACTGTGGTTTGTATTTAACTACTTAAATTCGCCTAGTTGTTACGAAACTGTGTTGGTGAGATTTATTAATTTCAAAGAATCATCTTTCATTTGCAAAAACTAAATGACTTTTCTTCATATTCTTGGTTATTATTATCATGCTTTAATTTTTACTCCACTTTTTAATCTTAACACTTTTAATATAATATGTAACTTAGAGTTGAATTGTTGGCATCAGATCTGCATCGAAGTATTTAAAAATGGAATAATTTAAATTTAAATACGGTTATAATGTGGAAACTTCAAAAGATTGTATTTTTTAGATATTTTTCTCGTTAAATCTAAGATTAAAACAGTGTATATTTTTTCTAATATTTTCTGGAGCTGGCAATATAATAATTAGAATAATATTGATTTTTCGACTTGGGTTGACTTTGAAATTTGGACTTGTAACAGTTTTGAAGGGTCTTGTAACAGTTTTGTCTGATAAATTCTTCGTTCTATGCTTAAAAATTTATAATTTAAGAGAAATCGTGATTTTATATATATTTATTATTTACATTGTCGGTTTTAATAAAATAGCAAAATTTATTAGCAAATTTTTCCCCCTTTTCTGCAATTTCAAATTATGTGATACAATACGAGTAAGAACTTTTGTTCTTCAGTTTATTCCATTAAAAAAAAAGTCTGTTTTGGTTTCTGATTTATCTGGGAAATGTTTTAATCTGAATTTCGGAATCAAATGAAAGTTATTAGAAACTTTGAAGTCAGACCATAGAGATCGTTATCAAAATTCCAGTTTCGACTTATTTTTTTATAAACTCTATTTAAGTAGTTGCAAAGATGGATTATAAATTCCTTAGTACTTTTTGTTGCAAAATGGCGAAGAACTGTAACTTTCATTTGATATATCTTTGATTTATCCTGAAGATATCCATTTGTAATTTAATCGAATAAAAAAAACCTCCCTTCTGTAATCCTGACAAATAGCAGACCAAGGATTTTATATAAAAGATATTATCTTATATCTTATTCAAAATCTGAGCATAATCCGTTAATGATATAAATACTGCGACAAAATGACCTATAGAATGCTGCAAGTGCTGTGATTGTCTTTGTGGCCATTATCATTTCATCAGCTGTTAGGTTTGTTATTGTGCCCCAGCAGCGCATTGCTATTCAGATTGCATGTTTAAACCAGTGGAAGTGATCTCTCCTAAACTTCCTCGCATTGCCCTTGATAAAGGAATTATTTCTTTCCCCTGCCTATATAAAAACTGAGTAGCTTGAGCGAGACCGTTATTATCGTGAATGCTCAGACTTGATTTATTTTCAGTTCCGAATATGAGAGCTTTGTGCTTCTTAATGTAGTAAAGAAAACAGAATATACACTTTGGATGTTTTTTGTCGACCGTTTGAAAACAAAATTTAACACAGAACTACAATTTTAATAGATAAATGAAATTTGATACGTGATTTTGTCAAGTCATTGCGCTTTTTGAGTTATCTCATTTGCATGCATATTATCTACAAGTGGTCAATCCGTTGACGAATCTGGTGCATAATTTGATAAAAGATGGATCTCTGAAGATGCTGATATTATGGATCAAATTCTAGCCATTTAGCTGTTTGTTTGGTTCACTTGCTTTCAGGCTGATAAACTTGTTGTGAATGGATTTCATTCAAAATTTCACAAATGTCTACGAATTTGGTGCAAAAATCATGTGCCAAATTTCGTTTCGCTCAAAGCGTTTTTAATTTCTCGTGTCCATATTTTGTATATAATTAGAAAATGTGTTGCAGTTTCTGAAAAATCTCTGAATTCATATTTTTTTTTACGATTACTTTATTTTCGCTTTGTATACGAGGAGGTAAAGGTCAATCTTTCTTTAAGAATATATAATTACATAGATTGAAAAAAATTAATGAGTAGAAATGGAACACAAGCTAAATGTTCTAAATCTAAAAAATGCAAAAATTGGTCAATAACACTTTTGCAGCTGTGTTTTTCGTTTTTACCCTTTCCATTTGCTTTTATAACTACTAATGGCGCCACATTGGCGAATTCACTTCCGTCCATTATATACAGAAGTGTATATAATGTCCTTACGTATATATCAATGATAAAATGGATTTTATTTTATGAATTTTATGTATAAAATATTAAGCAAATTCTATTTTATTATTTTTATTAATGAAATATTTCGTTGGCGAACTCGCATTATGTGTATTTCTAAATGATTTATCAAATCTCCTTTTAGGTGAAATGCTAATTATTATGTAAAGACCCTTTCAAAATCCAGGTTTAAAAATTAACATTCTGTGCAATTGTTTTGAAATATAGGTCAATATTTCAAGATTTATTTATTTTTTAATTTCTAGATATTTGTAATATTTTTTTCAACTATTATGTTGTATATCTATAAAATCTTTCATTGTTGAACTTGTTATAAATTCAGTCCTAAAGGGAATATAAAGCTTGAGCTGCACATAATAATTTATTGATAGTACAAATCAAATCAATTTTGTGTATGATGTACCTGCTTTTAAGGATAACTTAATAAAAATTCAGATGAAATCCTGACTCTGTGTCAATAATTTAAAAACAAATTTTCGAAATAGGCTTCGTTCATATTTTATGAAATATTGCGAACTGCTAAATGAAGTTGAATTCATTCTGTTGAAAGGGCTACAATTTTATGAAACATATTTTTTATTGATTTTTTTCTGAGATTAATAAACATGAAGCGACGCAAATAAAATGTAAAGCCTTGCATCACTTTGCCTATAGTGGCCTATTTATCTAAAGATGTATTCTTTTCTTTCTACAGTGAGAGATCAAATGATTGACTCATTTTAAATCGCAGTAATAATTGGGAGAGAATCATAATACTGATTTATCTCTTCTGCTGTGAAAGATGCATCGCTGACCTACTTTTTTGGCGAGGGGGTGAGCTGATAAACGACCGTCGGCTGATTAACGGACCTCCTAATTGCTCGCCGTGCCGGGAAGTTGAACAATGAAGGTCCAAGGATCTGATTTTCTGTAGCAGTAATTGTATGTGTGTGTGTGGTTTAGAGACATCGTGTAATATTGTCCGATTGGATTGTCTTGATTTTGTAAGTACAACATCGGCATAGTTTTGTATCCAAACTCTGAAATTTATTCTTCTAACCAGAAGATGTGGACGGGTTACTTTCCGACAAATAATATATCGGATCAGATCAGATCATTACAAATGAAATAAGAAAACTGTAGTAGTAAATATCCTGTTCACTGGACGGGTGCTTAAGAAATGAATAAAAAAGGTGTAATGAATTTTAGATGCAAATATATGATAACGTTAGAAAATGTTTCCTTGCATTTGGATTCTCTATAGCCATAATGTTCACGAATATTCAAATTAAAACTAATCACTGAAATCGAATTGGAACAAATAGCGATCCATTAGCAGACAGAAATATAATGTAAAATATAAAATTTTTAAAATATGCTGAAAGAAAATATTTGTAATAACCTTCGACTTGATTCGTGAAGTGAGAATATAATGAATCAGCAGAAATACAAAATAAAATGGCAGACCTCAGCTACAATTTATCCATGTTTGGGTTTATTCGCACAACCGATAAATCAATCAATTGCTTGACACTAAAACAGAAGGTACGATCCAATAATGATGCAGATAAAAAGATCGGAGAAATTTTTAACTCCGCCCAGCGTTACAGGGTTTGATGGATGATTATATTATACACATACTGATAATGCATAGAACTTGGTAACAAGACATGGATGATACAAAGTGCAGTTACAGAAATTCAAATTTTTATTACTTTGGCATGGTAATATACTAAATATTCTATTTTCTATTCCGTAAGTGATATATTGCTGATTTATATATATTTCACCTTTCGAATCGTCCTGCTTTGGTCACTCTTCAGATTCACGACTATATTAATATAAAACATTATTATAAATCACTTTATAATAAAGTAGCCATTTAAATTTTCTGAAATGGTTAGGGACCAATGATTTCCAACTTGCCTGATATAAGAGGAGGAGGATTTCCGAGAATCCCTCTCTCAAAATGTGTGCTTACCTTCGGCTGGAAAGCTCGTCCGATGCAAGTTTTTTTATTGCAATTAAGCTTTTTCATTTTTTACTTCTTTTCTTTTGGTATTTATAGTCAAATTTAGTAAGATATTTTGCAGTTTTAAAAGTATAGATTAACTAGCATATATTGTACTTCTTTATTATTTTAATCTATATTGCTATAATGATTGTTGTTTTTGACAGTCATTTCCTTCACCCTTTAATGACAGGGTGGGTGGGGTATTAAAATTGTATGTCTGATTGTGAAATCAATAACTCAAGTACAAATAGTGGAGTTCAATTTCACATGCAGTCTTAATATAAAAATTGTTGATATGCATCCAATATTGGGAGAAATCCGTCAACTGAAAATCTGTCCACATTCGTGGGACCAGCAAATCTTAAACGAGATGAATTAAATTTGCTAGAAGATTTTTATCCTAATTTTAGATGCATAAAAAAATTGAAGCGAATATATCGGAGTATCTGTTAGTCTGCTTCTTAGCATGTATTCGAATACAATATTCAAATGGACGACAAACTAGATGCATGGAATTTTGTATGCGATCTTTGCACTAAAATTTTAGGTCAATATTACTATTTAGAACAATTTGATATGAAGGGAGAAATTTCTTCATAATTTCCTAATCGATTTCCTTCTCCTGACAATGGAACTCGTTGGAAAACGCATTATCTTGCAAAAGTAAGTGAGAGAGTCGAAAGAAGAACATTTCGTTACAAATGTAACAGTTTTGCAGATTGAGTTGCCGAAAAGAGGACAAATTTGGAATGAACATTTTATTTTTCCACGGAGGGTATGATTTGTACTGGAGGAGGATGGAGTGGTGTCTGTTTATTTAAAGACTCAAGAGAAAAGTCCCAGAAAATTTTCTCTTGGCCTTTTTTTCTTCCTTTTTCTATGTCTATATGTGTCGGGGGCTGGGCAGAGGCAATCTGTATTGGAGTCTCTTACTGGAGTCACTGAAGGAAGGGCTTCTGTCTCCAGATCCCAAGAACAAAGAGTGTGAAAATTTTTTCCCTTTGTGTTTTACTAAGAGAATTTTTTTAGATATTTCCGATGTGTCGATTTAGGAAAGGGAATCTTAGTTATCAATGAGAATTAAGCTGTGGAAGATCTGGATTTTTATACTTTCGCGAAAGCTTGAGAATTACAGAATCAACAATTTTTTAGAGCGCGTATTAGAAATAATTAAAAAAATGGAATTTATATTAGGAATTTTTTTTAGATTGAAGCAATAAAGGCTCATTTAAGGTAAAAATTTAGGAAATTAATTAGGATATAAATGAAGAGATATCATTACATACATGCACTTTAATGTTTTACCAATGCACTTCAATGTGTTACATTAACCGAATGTAGGATCGAAATTTCTGGCGTAACGATTATTTCTGCTTTTACTTCCCAGAATGCTTTATGTGACTTAAACAGCAGTAGTGGTCTCCACAAAACTTTCCCGCACACTCTGTAATATTCGTATCTGTTTATTATTAAAAAGCAGGCTTTGGGCTAACAGTAGTTACGAAAGAGCCTATTAACGTATATCTTTTGCGATTAATCGCTGGGGTGTACTGAATACTCAAGTACCAGGAAATCAAATATGTATTTTGATCGTCTGTTTTTTTTTTACCCATTGAGACTAAAGTTTCACCAAGTCCCATACCAAATTTAATATTGCGTTTTTGTGTTATCTGGTTTACATGTTAGTGAAAATAACGGTCAATAAAAACGAACAATCTTGTATATTGTTGTGGCTCAAGATTTTTACACTTTATATATAAAGTCAGTAGGAAATTGTAACCATCTAATTCTCTTCGTTCCGTAGTTCACTTATATTCGAACAACCTGTGAATGGATTTCGTTCATAATTTGATTAAAATATACTGATTTAGTGTACCAAATTTCATTAGATTAGCTCAAAATAATATAGAATGGTCGTTTTCACAGTCAGAGCTCCAGAAAGGTATTTACCGTGCGTAGAGATTCAACAAAAGCACAAGATAGAGTTTTTGTTGTTGTTGACCATTGCAATACTTTATTTTTTCGTATACGAAAGACACAAAGAGAAGAAAAAGAGATTAATCCAACAAATCCAAACATAATTTGTAGCTTTCCAACCTAATAATTTGACCTTTAGTATAACAATGCTGTGACACTTCTACATGTGTGTCTCAGATTAAATACGATATTCTTTGCTTCAACAATTGTTTCCCGCAACCTACTTCACTTTTCGGAATATAAATTTTATTTTTACGTTATCTTGTTTCATCTTGGATTTTTCATAATTGAGTGTTTTTTAAAGTTGTCATGAATTCTTTAAATGTGTTTCTTAGCTTCTGAAAAAATATTTTTTATGTAAACCTTTCCAATTCTTTTATCTCGAATCTTTTATGTTAGCAATTTTTACTTGATTAGTCTTGATTTAGAAGATTTACCGCATGTCCGATTTCTGAGACGTAACCCGTATCAAATAAAAATATTTTTTGTTCCAAAAATACGGTGAGGGGGAGTGTCCATTTTTTGACATCGTTGAATAGGAAGATCGATACGATATCCTCAGAAATGGGCAACTGGGGAAAAAAATTACGGCAGTAAACTTTCGAACAGAAAGTTTTCTTTTCTTGTGACAGTTTTTTTTAATTGTAACCTCATCTCTTGTCCTACCCCAGTTTGGTTTCACAGAAAGTAGGAAAGGGATGGGACAGAGTATTAGATGGGTTCAAATTAGCTAGTCAAACTAGCTACATGTATTATCTGTCCGCTTATTTTTTGGCGACATAATATATTTTACAAACAATTAATTTTTTATCGACAATATATTCGTCGAAACAAATCCGACAATTTATGCATTAAATTGATATTCATAAATATTTTATATACTAGAATCTAAGCAAGATTGTATATTTCCTGCAAGTGTTATTCTAATTGCTATTATCAAATGTGCGGAATATTTTAATAATGATTTTTCATAGCAGTTAACTAATTTTCTTTATTAATGAAAAACTACGGTCTCATATATGACAGATTTCGTTTTTAACTTTGATATTTTTATTGAAGGAAAAAAATAGAGATTTTGAATCAGTTTCGGATTCAAGAAAGTTTAAAACTTCCATATTTTAAACTTTCTTGAATCCGAAAAACAAATTTTTGGAATTATCTCTATGAGCGCGATAACTCAAAAACGCTTTGAGCTAGAAGGATGAAATTTGGTATTTGATCGTTGCACCAAATGTATAGATTTTCGTCAAATTTTAAAAGAAATCTACTTAGAGGAAGTATGTCTGGCTGGCTATCAGAATATAAGTTATTGCAATAACTACAAAATGAAGGGAGCTAGATAAACAAAATTTGTTGTACAGTTTCAACATCTGGAGAGCAGATATCTGACAAATTTGGAATGAAATCCGTTTAGCGGTTGATTGTCTGTCGATTTGTACTTTTAAAGTTTATGAACACCATCATTCAAACATGCAATAATTTTGATAGATGAAAGTTCTTTTTGTGACTGCAACTATATTTCTGTGTCAAATTTAGATTCAATTGACTGGAAATAAAAAGAATTCTTTTTAATTCCTTCTTTCGATCTTCCGGTGCTTTTTATTAACCGCATCTCAGCGAATAATCCCAAACGTCACCTACCCTTTGGCTCTTTCCTAACTATTTGCCTATAGTGTGCGATTAATACTACTCAAGTATATTCATGTAACAGTTATTTTATTGATTAAATGGCTTGTGCCAAAAGTGGTATTACATCGGAATAAGCTCCATTAACAATGATCCCGAGTTTGGAGGCAAGAGGTCCCGAATTTAGAGGTGTCTAAAGGACACAAAGACATGTGCTGATATGATAAATATAAAAATTTATATGAGTATAACAAATTTGAGGTACAACTTCTAAGAGTAACGAATCCTGATTATAAAAAGTATTACACATTTAATAAATATTAAATATTTAGAAAGAAACAATTGAATGTCAAATCATTCCGAATGTTTGAATATCTTCCATTTAATTACGTCTGTACGCTTGAGAAGTAATTCAGCTTTCTTCCCTTCAGGCACGAAGATATCCGCCACTCACTGGAAGTCCTGGACAGCGTCTTGGCCGAATTCGATGACTGTTTGGAATCTTGGGATACCTCGCCGAGAATCGACATCAAGAAATCTTTTGATTCGTCAGCAGACAAGTAAGATCAATTGCCTCTTGCTTCATTCAGGCACTGTTCGACCAAGCGAATGATAGTCTTGGAATTTTCCAAACATGCGACGACACGAATAAAATTTACAAATATCAACTCTTTCCTCTTCGTTAAGCATATTTACACAATGAAATTAAGAGTGATGTAGGCAGGTCAAGATTATTTTATTACCTTTTTTTTCCGACTCCATTCCTGTTTTAAAGTAACTAGCTACGTTCTATTAACCTGTTAACGGTTTTGACCTCTTATGAAAAAGCATATCTAAACTGTATCACAAAAATTTAGCGATGACGAATGTATTCTTTAAACATAGAGTATGTGTAATATGCAATTATGTTGTAATTAAATGACTTTTATTTCTTATTTCAGTAATTACATTTATTTAAACTAATTAATTAAACCAATTTTTGCATATAAACGAAAAGAAACATAAAAATTTAATATAACACAGCGATACATTTAAGAGAAACAATTCATATTATATGCGGGCTTTTTTTATAATAATTGTTAATAATCTTTTATTCCTTTGATTTCGACTTGGCTTCAAAATATTATAAACATCTTGAAATTTACGAATATATTTGAGTTTTTACTAAAGTTGTCATTCAAACTGCAAATTGTCGCTCCTTATGACACCTGACGGATAAACACAAAAAGTTGTACTTTTTCCATAACGAATATACTCGTCAAAAACAGTTAACTGGTTAACAGCTTTTCAAGTAACTCTAGAGCTGTTATGGATGGACCTCTCTATTTCTAAGTGATCAAATAGGAGAAAAAGACACCTGGGCCGATATCTTTTCTCCAAACTTTAGCATCCCATTAGCAGAAGAGTATTTAATTATGAACGTTACTTATAACATGTACTACACCTATATTCTGTTGGATTCTAGTTTCGAATCGTGTCTTGACGCCGAAATTTATCGCAGGCCACCGCAGTTCCTCTTTCGGAATATAAATCATTTAAGGTAACCCTTATTTCTAATCATTCATATTAAATGTTTTTAGAGCTTTCTCTGAAAGCTGAATTCAGCTAATATTCGGAATTCAATTTAATTCGCGAAATGGTACTGCCTTACCAAATATGGTGTGAATTCGACTTCGACTATTTTGAGATGTTCGACTTTCATCCGACTATTCGGAGATGTAATAATGTTCGAGTCCTTTCAGGTAGAATTGCAAATCGTTTTTCATAGAAAAGAATGCGAAAAAGGAAGGGAGAAAGAAGAGAGAAAAAAAGAAGAGAGTTTAGCTCATTCTTGTCAAAAGCTATCGAATACTGATTTCAGTTTTTACACGCTGCGCTCTAGATGCCAAGTCAAAATAATTTAAAAAGACTTTTTACCTGTTCAAGCTCACTTGCAGTGCCAGTCTCTCTGGGGTGGCGAAAGAGGAAATCTTCAGTTAAAACTGAGTTCTCGTGCGAGATGGGCCCAGAGACAGATGCTCCGCTACTAAGCAGGAGACGAAATTCTCTGATTTATAGCATTAATCAAGTCATTGATTTATAGTCTTGATAAATAGCATTAATCAAGTCATAATTGATATATATTTGTTTAGTTTTACAATAAATTGTTAATACAATAATTTATGTTTACAATTTTATAATGTGTACAATAATTGAAAAACTACAGTCCACTTCATTTTCTCTCTCGCTCTCTCTAAGAAAAGGATCAGGATTATTGATTCATGTTTTGTTTTAATGTAACATACATTTTAAAGAAATTGTATTAAAAATTCAGTATACTTGCATATAATTTAATTAATATGCAAGTATCAATATGCATTTAATTAATGTGCAATTCAATAAATGCTCAGTTTATATTACCTTTTCTTTGTCCCTTCATGTAAAAATAGGTTATTCTTGAGTGATGTATATATAATACAAAAGCTATACCATGTTTCCAATTTGTAGAATTTCCTTTATAATTTAACTGCTTAGAAATGACATTTGTATTCTCGTGGTTTCTTAAGATTTCTTTTAGTTAAATTTTGATAGCTAGATAAATAGACAAGTAAACATTCGCGGTACTCTAATTGCAAACTAGTTAGTTGGCTTAGTTCCCACAAGACAAATGACATAGTTACACGTGCTCTTGCGCAAACGTCTGGCTGCTTTATTTGTTTAGGTAAGAAGTTAAAGGTTATAAGAAATTGGCAAAATGGTTAGAGATCATAAGCAAAATGAAGAATCTTTTAATGTCTTTCGTCCCAGAACAAATTATTTCTGATCTTTAGTTTTGAAATATTATACTTTGGGTACTGCAAATTAGAGTTTCTATTCTTCGTAAGGTCGTTAATCCGCAGGATGATTCTTATAGAATACTTTAGAATAGAATAAAATAATAACACGCTTATTAAATACAAAATGTAAATTTCAAAATCAACTTCAATTATAATTGTTTTGCTCTCTGCACAGATATAAACCATTAATAAACGTTTTAGCTGTTTGACAACGGAACATATTCTCCGTTTTTATATTGAACTGCCTTATTAGTGGACAACATTACTAGATAGTTCTGTAAGTGATAAATTATTTTTGAAAACTGTTTGTTTAATTACATTTTTAAAATTTATATTTTAATCTTTATAATGATTAAATATCTCTGGAGAATTGTTATGGTGCTTCGAAGCCAGCTTTGATTTTTTTCATTTTAGATTAGTCATTTAACCTTTTGGATTTTAATTCTCTCATTCACTAGAACTGTCTTGATAAAAAGCATGATGATCCTAATGATCCTTTTGGATTTGAAAATACAAGGGGATTATAAATGAACCTAAGTGAATAATGCGATTTCAATTTTGCAGGTCTTTTAAAAGAAAAAGAAAAACTAAATACATCCTTGTTGCTTATTGGAAATTAGATATAAAACTTGAATGTTTAAACTCAACACAGTTATAAGAATTCAATGTGAACCCCCTCCATATAATTCTTGGAGGGTTTCATGTTCCCTTTATTCGTCTGGCTCAAAGCGTTTTTTAAATTGTCGTGTTCACAAAAAAAAAAAAAAGAAGCATAAACGTTAAAAAAAAAAATGTGTGGGTAGGGAGGAGGAAATCCGTGACTTTTTTGGCGTAAAGATTTATCATAATTTGGTGTTCGAATTTTTTTGACGATTATTCTCTGGGCATACGAGGAAATAAAAATGTTACAATTCAATATAAAATTACTTCCAATTGATTTCTCTGATAAAAAAAAAAGTAAGTTTATATACGATTATAAAAAATATGCAAAAAAAAAGCTCCCCCCCCCCCCCTTTACTTCCAAGTAATTAATTTATGTTCTTTCCTAAAATGTTTTTGTTTCTTTCCAGAAAATTTCCTTCAGACAATAATAGAGTGAAAGAAAGTAGATGTTTCGACAGCGTTCCTGTTGATGATAATAAATTTAGTTCAAACAATGCAAGAGGTGGCAGCACTAGTCATAATTCTTCCAGTTGTGTCCAAGAACAGGTTAGTATAATTAGAACTTTCAAAAAAGTTTTTTTTCCTCCGAATTGAAAATATACTCGAGTTTTCAAAGTAGGTCAGGTTTTTGAATTGTTTATCGAATGAGTGTTACTGCTGGAAACCTCAAGTTATTCGCTTTAGAATGAGGCTTACTTAGCTTCTTAGCGCACAGTAGATGCGTTTCGTATTTTTCACCGCTGTTGTAATTTTTAATTGAGTGATCTTTTGCCGTTTATTTTCTAAAACATATCTTTCAATGCATTATAAAATGGATTGAATTTTCCCAATGTCTGAGGTATGATTTAGAGTCTTTTCTGTTTAGTTTTGTAAATATGACACATCTCATTTTCAAGTGAAGTCGCTTGAAGATAAATGTGAATGTGCGTTGAATGACTGCGTTTTTAATTTCATGATGTTGATTTATTCGGTGCATATTAATATTATGTAAATTGCTTTTTGCGAATGTTCAACTGAAACAAAACATAATTGATATTTATTGAAATAAACTTCACTTTTCTATGCCATTTCTGTGAATACAAATGATTTCGAATGTGTGATTCATTTGGTTAATTAAAAATAGAATTATTAAATTTTGAACATACTAATTGTTGAAATTCGGGCATCTATTTCAGCGGGTTTTTTCCCCATCTATTTATTTGTTAACTTATGATAAGTTGTAGTTCGTTAATGAATTGTGTCAAAAGGAATAATCAATGTATATTGTACATCTGTAATTTATCGATATTAAATAAAAGTTATTAGCCGTATAATGAATAGAAATTCGAAAATAATATTTAATTTGTCAAAATCTGTTTCATATTATGATGTTGAGTTATTGACACAATGAAGAGTGTAGCAGTTTTCGTTGTCAATAACTGGTTCTTTAAAACAAATGAATGAAGATATGTTTTATCACACCTTTAAATCTCAAAACCAAATAAAATGTATTTGTCTAAAATACAATGAAGTGTTATGCTTCATGACTAGCATATTCAGGTCTCCAAACAATCGATAAATTGATTTAGATATAATTCATATTAATCCTTTTATTGCTTCAATGCAATTAGGAAATCGTAGCCATCCATTTTTAAGGATTTTAGTTTCACTTTTTTAAATAATTGCTAATCATTTGCTCTCGATGCAAAATTGAGTCAAATCTTATGTCAAAATTAGATTGTTGTGTGTTCCTAACTAAAATTATTGCATTGCAAGTTGAATATTTTTCTGCATTCTTTTGCGAATACAACACTAACTCGATAAAATAATAAGCTGTGGATGTAATGTGCCTTGAAGATAGTTCTCAGTTTCATAAATGAATTAAATGATGTGAGTTAAGAAATCAACAAATGCTCTAATAAGGAAAAGTTTAAGAACTTTTTAGGTTGTCTGTTCTTGTGCAATGATATCGAAAAGTGAATGATAATAACGAGTAACATTTTTGTTAATGACAACACTTCAGATAAATGCAAAAATTTATACCAAATTCCTTATTATCCAAGCCCATATTTTCTCATGTAGGCATTTTCTGGGATAGTGCACTTCATTTAAGAAAGTGCACTTAAAAAATGAAATGAAGATAAGAGGTTCAAGGAATAAATGGGATATATCTGATTAGTTTCTTAAAATGAAATATATTTTATAGATGAGTTCACTTTGTTGAAAATATTTTGGAAAAATCTATATGTAAGCTTTAGTAATTCATTGTGATTTTTTTTATGTTTTCCGTTGTAATAAAGCAGAAATCTCACAAAACATAACCATTTTAAGAATGAATGTGTAGTTAAACTTTAAATTATTTATTTTTCTGTGTAAAAATGAAGCAAATAGAATTTCTCCATATTTTAATTGCATTACTTCATATTTTGATATATTATTTAATCGAATTCAAATGCAACAAATAATTATTTCACTGTTTAAATTATAAAATATTCTATTTATTAAAGATAGCTAGATTGGAAATATCTATTATAATATCTTATTAAATCAGTTAGAAATAAAATGGCTGAAAGCAGAAACCGATGGTATCAGGCTACTAAGCACAATTATATTTTTGTTCCAATACGCATGGCACGATCTTTGACTTATTTTGAATTATAGAATTTTATGTTGAATTTTTTGTTTCATTGTTCGCATGAAGTCTGGAGACCATATAAACCATTTAGACTGGATGTTTACTCTTGGATTTTTGTTGATTCTCTTTATTCACGTATTCTGGAGAAGAATTTTTACAATTTTCCCATTGCAATCGCTTCTTTAATCAATCTCTACTTAATTTCTCTTCGTCCTTTTCTGTCTAGTTTCTTGATGTTTGGTATGAATGAAACATGTGCGATGGAGGAAAAACAATCTTATTTTGTTGAAAATTATCATCTACTCATGGAGCTATAGCAAGATGATAGTGTTCTTTTAAAATATGTCTATCATACTCACAATTATTCTTGATTCATAAGCAAATGAGCATTCTACTTACCGTAATACATAGAAATTTATATACGATCTGCATATAGAGATAAAAAAATCGTTAAACTGCAATGCAAGTAATTTCTGATTTTATATGTTGATGTGATAGGTTTTCTATAATGTACTCCTAAGTTATTACAGTACTCTTGTGATGTAAATGACTTGCGAAAGAGTTAAATTAAATCAGCATACATATTCAAATATGATTAATTTAACTATAACTAAACTAACTAAAACTGAATAATGTATCTAATTGTTTAATTAACTACGAATTGTTTCAAAATTAAAAATGTTACTAAGCTGTTTAAATTGTTTTCTTCTGAAAAGCAATGAAATTTTGATGCCGTTTAGAAAAATTATAAATCGTAATTCATATAATTAACGAGAAAAATGAGTGCATCGGGGGATCCTCAAAAACGGAATATAAAGTGTATATGTATTTTTAAATTTATTTAACTGTATTGTCATAAAATTAGTTGATTCAATATTTATTTTTCTGTTGTTACTTCATTTTACCTATTTAATGCTTTTTGTATTATTTGAGTATTTGTAATGCATAGAATTAAATTTCTGCCTTTTCTAGCCCAAAGTTGGTTCACCCCCACCCATACCAAAGCGAAGTCCGACGACCAGGCTGAGTGAGCAGATTCTCAATCCTTTCCCTTTCCCTTCTGACGACACCTCCTTGGACAGTTACGATTCAAATCGCTCCGATTCTGGTGTCCATGGCGACTGCTTATCAGACCATGCGCCGATAAGCGGTTTATCGTCACTCAAGAAGAATGGCGACACCGCACCACGTCGCTCCGCTGCGAAAAATACCTATGACGCTGATAACTGCGCTAATTGCGGATGCGATCTTAAGCGAAGCTCACTTGCAATGGAATCCGCAGAAGGTGCCGACATTCCATCTCCCTTCCAGCAAAGGAAGCGGGTATTTGAGAACAAAATAGCTGATGGTTTATCTAACACGCCTCTCCCAACAGGTATCAACAGGTCTTATGGGTCAAGCTTTAGGATCAGGAAGATTCAGACACCTGAACAGCTCGACACTAGTTCGGGGCCTGTGTCTCTACCTGCCAATTTAACTGGAAGTAGCATCGACTCTACCTCACAACAGTTAAATGGACTCTCATCATTTAAACATGACGATGAGAATGAAATTTCTCTGCCCAGTACACATCATGCTGTGAACTGCACTTGTAGAGAAAAAATCCAGAAGCTCAATACCAAGTTTTCCGAAACCAGGCGCCTCTTGAAACAAAATTCAATCAATGGTTTGGACTCGAAGCCTCCTTCGTTTGTTCCACCACCTCCTCCAATGACGAATGGGAATAGTACACAACTAGACTTGGTGCCGTATTCGGATAGTTCCGTGGAAACTTCAAGAAATCCTCCACTGAGAGCAAATGGCAATAGTTCTGGGTTGCTTAAAGTCAAAGATTCGCTTCAGGACAGTGAAGTGGATTCTTGCCATTCTGTAGATAGTTCCAATGAGTCTCTCCAATCAGGAAATCTCCGACTGGAAGATTCTCTGCACTCCAGTAAACTGGTAGATTCATCTAGGCTTTGTAATAGATGTTCTAGTTCCCTCTCTGTCCATTTGTCTACGACGATTGAAGACTTGCCCAATCTCCTTCCCACTGATGCCTTAAACAGACCTCATCTGGGGCTGTCCTATTCCTTGGAGGACGATTTATCGCCGGGTGTGAAAGAAATCCAGCAGTCTTCCACCCCTAGGAGTGATGCCTCATCCCTGAGCTTGTTCAAGACCAAAGACTCCAGCCTGTCTACCTTCAGTCACTCGGCTAGCAGTCTGGGTTACGTTTCTAGTCAGAGTGATCTGGAGCTGAACAATATACCTACCATACCGAATAAAGTACCTGTCTCGACGTTCAAGTCAAGAACTTTACCTAATGGTGAGTATCTTAATTTTAGCTCGCTGGCAAATTTACGTACGTACAGAATTGTGTAAATATTTTGGGATTTCAGTAGTTATCGGTTGACAATAGATGCACACTGTTTTCTTATGCATATATAAAATTCCCAAAGGTTATTTCGAGTATCTAATCAATTTTATAAAAATTACGCTTTGTATAAATAAGAGTCATGTCAAAATTCCATTGTATGCGGAAAGAATTATATCCAAAAAAAATTTAACACATCACTTAGTTAAACTTTCTGAGAATTTGACTTTTGAAGTCAATAAGATTTGTAGCTAAACTCTTTGGTGGTTTTACATTCTGTTCAAAAATTAGCATGATTAGCATTGATATTTTTTCTCGCACAACCCGCCTGCTTATTTTTTTCCTTTATGTTAGGTATTGATTGTTTCGAAACTGGATTTTATGAAAAATCCACCGTATATGCTGGTCTGTAGTGCATTCATTCTATCAGAGATCAAACTTTATTACGCTGGTGTGGTGGAAATTGCAAGTGCCTCTACAAGTGCAACTTGGATTACGAGTTCATTCATTCCTTATGTTGCTTCAAACTTAGACATTAATATTAAATAATTTATTGAAAATGGAGCTTTTTTTTATTTCATAAGTTTTTTACAGTCATAGGTTTTTTAATGTTATATAAACTGATTAAAATTAATTTATTTTTTAAAAAGTTAATCTTTTATTCTTTCATCTTTTTAAAACTGATATGACATTTAAATAATATTTTGCAAGGTTTGGCCGAACTTGACCTTTTTGCCTCTAAGCAGTCTTCACATATTCCTTACTTGTCTCAAGTCAAGAAGTAATAACCTAATACATTCATTATACCAGAGAGTGAAGAAAGATTGTCAGTGAAAACATTAATGCAATTGTAGTGTCGTATAGAATACTAATAGCGAGCCCTAGTTTTCAAGTGACATCCATTCTTTCCTGGAATACATTCTGTTTCCTTTTTTACCCACAAAATAAGAACGAGTGACATTTTGCTGCCGCTAATTCTGAAGACGCTTTTGCATTAATATGACGAGTTGGAGTTTCGCTGAACCCAATGGAGCATAACTTCTTCGTATCTCTAGAACTCAGAACTGATTATTTTTGTGTATGTACTTCATCTATACATAGTATAAAATGAAGTCTCCGGAAAGCGTCTGTATATTTGAAAGAGAAAAACACAACTGATATTGGAGATATATGTACTATTTTGTAGGGCGTTTAGTGGGGAAGGTTTTAGTATACTGTAATCACATCAGAATAAAGAAAAGAGTTTTATAATTGCGATTTTAATTATTTTCCTACTATGATTCGCGCATGTGTAAAACAGCAGTATATGTGCTTTGCACTTATCCGCGCATGTGCGAACACCTCAAACTGCGTATGCGCAAATAGCAAGAGCTGTGGTATGCATATGCGATACATTTATTTGCTTATGTCTGATTTTAAACAGCGATTCAAAACTCATTATGCACTCTGCCCCACCCCGAAAAAAAAGGAAATCCAGGCTTGGCCGGAACACATAAATGCCAAAACGCTTCGTTTGTTGCGAGATAATGAAAATGTATAAGAAAGAAACGTTCCGTTAGCGAATATTCACAGAATGTCCACATTTAGGGATGGAAAATCTTCTGTTGAGCGAAGTAACCGTCTCTTTAAATCGCACTGCAATTCAATTACAGAGACAGAATGAATCAGACTTAAGTTTAAAGCTAATTTTTCCTCTTGGCTGTTATGCTACGGGCAATGCTGTGCGGGTACTGCTATTGCGTTATAAATGGCGGTCCTTGCAATAAGACTAAATAATACCAACTAAGATAAATGTATCAATAACTGAGCTGGTTAATATGTGAATGAAATGGAAGGTAACCTTTATTCAGTAGACACTATTCAATATAATTTCTTTTTATATACACGACTGTGGCGTAATAAAGCACAAAATATTGAAAATTTTCGTTAGTAAAGTAGTTGTCCTTCTTTATTTATTTTCAATTATTGCTAAATTAAAAAAAAGTCTTAAAGATTCTATAAGTATTTACATTTTAATCTCAAGTTTAAGATATGATATCTGGTTATTCATACCCGATTTCTGTATATTAATTTTTTTTTTTAAATTAACTTTGTAACTAAGATTTTTTTGCGACATAAGGAAAAGTAAAAAGGGCGTAAAATGAGATTCAAAAATAATATAAAAACTGAAGTTTTGAAAGACTTTTCGATTTTGGTTGCTTAATATATAAAGGAATCTTTTGCAAATAAAATTGATCACGCTTCTGTTGAGGAAATTACTAAATTGTTATCTTAGATTAAACTCGAAACGACTTAGAAAGAACTTCATTCTTTTTTGATAATGCTACCTATCTAAATAAAAATAAACAGTAAAGAGAAACATCGCGTGTTTTCCTCGATAGTAAAATGTACATGTAGTAGAAAAAAAAGTTAAATTATTGAGTTTTAAAAGTTTTTGTTTAATGAAACAATGGAAATTCTATGGCACATATGTTGTTTTGTTTTGTTATCTTTTCCTCTATATCTTACCCAAAATATGCATTTGAACAATTTTTGAAATAAAATGGAAATTTTATGTTCGATACAAAATTTTTTATCTGTTCAAAAACTTGTTTAATGGTTTATTTCAATTCTATGAATAAAATGTTTCAAAGAATAAAATGTCATTAAAAGATTATTTTAAAACAGGTTTAGAATAATTTATTTATATGTAAAATAAATGGTTTGCTTCACTCGGGAAAAAAGTTCTTTATTCAAAATTAAGCTACTTATTCGAATGTCAAAATCAGAATTTTAAAAAAAATTCGTAATATTTTTTAAATAATAATTTTTATTTTTTGTACATTTAAAATATGTATTTTTTAAAAATATTTTCTTTAGAATCGATGCCGTTTTAAAAGAATGTCACTTGATGCCAAAATGTTATTTCTTTTTTCTAAATTCCTAACTTATTTTCTCCCTTTTTTACGATTGTATAAATAGTGTGTAAAGATAATTAAACATAAAATAATATTGATATAAGCTTACCATTTATTCTTTTCAGGATACATAAATATCTATTTGAAAATGCTATCTTGTGCACTTGAAATTAATTTGTGCCAACTCTTTTCAGTGGGGCAAATAGTTCGATAAAAAATCTTAAAATTTCAAAGGGTTTGGGATTTTTTTTTTAGTAATTAACTAATTCAAGGTAATTTAAATTCAGAAAATGTAATGTCATTTATTCATAAATTAAGAGATCTTCATAATTTTTTTCATTAAATGTTGTTGAATTAATATTAAAAATGTTAATATTGAAGCATCTGCATATGATGACTCAAATGTTTTCACAGCCAAATTAGTTTTTTTATGTTGTCATTCTTGTTAACTCGACCCACAATTTGAAAGCGATCAAACTTTAACGCTTATGTTTTTAAAATTGAAAAACCGTGTAGTTTGATTTATTTTTGGCTCACTTTTAAAACCTATATGCTATTTTTATTCCAACCTCGAAATGGAAAAAATCCACTGAAATTAAATGAAATGAAACTGGCATTCATTATTTAAATTGTTTATTTTGATATGAATGTTGCCAGTAATATTGCCAATTCTTACATGTGAAAAGTATGCATATTATAGAGACCGATTATAGACTAAACTACTATTTGATTAGCAAGATAATATTTCTTCAAAAAAGTGTTTGCTGTGGTGATATGTAGATTATTATGATCCATGCAGGAAGCAACAGGACGAATGTCTTTAGGAACATTTCTTTTAATAATCACATTCACACACTAAACAAACACAAACACAAAGATAAGACATTCACGCGCGCGGCTTCACAGCTCAGCATCACATCTCATTCCAATTACAATCGCAATGCACTATGGGATGGCCTAATCAGGCATCGCCATCTAGTATCCAAAAGAGAAGAGAAGAGAAGAGTAATGCAACTGCTACATGCTAAAATAACTGCTAATAAATCCTATATCAAAGTTTCTCTTCAAGCAATGAAACAATATATTCTAATTCTTCAATCAATAACTTTTAATTTCATTGATCTCATCCTGTAGTAGATTCCATGGATCTTTTAACCAAATCTTCCCTAATTGTTTTTTCTACTTTCTCCGATTTGTTGTACCTCTTTTAGTTAAGAACTTTCAAAACATAAATATGCTATTGAACCGCATCAATGATATTGTTCTGCAACTGTAAATGAACTATTTCCTGAACATTCTATTTCTGACACTATTCGACTGGAATCAGCAAATTGTCTGATTTTTAATTTCACCATTTTTCTTTTATTAGATGTGCCCGTCTAAATGAGCTGTTATCCTGTAAACAATATCTCGCATCTGATTGCCACAGATGGACTAACTAAAATTGTAGCAGTAAATTTCTTGCATATTGGCAGAAGGATTGGAAATAAAATATATATCTATAATTTATAGTGCACTTTAAATGAATCTATAATAACAGTAAAGGCCCAGAATTCTGTGAACTAAAAAACGCCCCGAACCCTCAGATCAAAACTAAATGCTGGAAAGGATTCAGAACAAATACTGAACCAGTAATAGAAAAAAAAATGCTGTGCCAAATACAAAATAAAGTAAAAATGCTGAATAAAAATATTTGCAATAATTCCAGCTGGTCCACGAGGACAGAATATCATGAATCAGCATAATAATAAAAATTCCATACCTCATCTCATTTATCTTTTCTACAATCCAGCATAAAATCAATTATGTAATTTACGCTCTCATTCTTAATATTTATTCATGCTCAGTTTCATTCACATACTTATAAATCAGTCACATTAAATATCAAAGGAAATCTGATGCTAATAATTAGGATTTTCGCATCTGATGATGAAAGTGAGGAGAATATTTTAAAACTCCTTTCATCAATACAGACGATGCTGGACGATTATATTATACTTTTAATGCAAGAAATATCGGGATTGCAATTGTTTCATTAAATAGTCACTCAACGTATTATTAATGCGTCATATCATCAAGAATAAAATTTAAAAAAAATTAACATTGGTAATATTTCTACTCTAATATTCAGACGCTGATGAAAAACAGTATTAAAATTCCATAAAACATCAAACTGAGGGGAAAAAATCTTAAATTGAACCGTACATAAATATTTTTTAATATTTTATCAACTTTTATTGAAAAAAAATCAACATTTCAGTTATTTTGTTATTCTGCAATTTTAAGTGGGTTTTTCATGTATCTGTCTTCTTTATAAACATAAGTCAAATTAAAGGTGAAATTTTTCTAAAGGATTCTTCTCGAAATTGTTGAACTCGATGGCATCATTTAAATGTCTTCAGCATTTTTATTATGTTTACCGATTAATTGAATTTTTTTCAAAAAATTAACTCCATAATTTAGTAAAATAGAAAAAAATGATATCGAGATTTCATAATATTTATAATAATAAATTATAATCTAAAGATTGAATGTGAAAAATAATTAAAATAAATAAAAATTCAGTTTTTTAAAAATAATAAAGTTTTGTTTTAAAAAATTGTTTTTATTATGTTCATTATATTATCAAGTCTGGTTGGCACTCTATTTTATTAATAAAGTTATATAAATATCTGTTTTTTTTTATGTTTGTTGTTTACTCAGGTCTGGATCGCTCTCCATTTTATTCGCCAATGGACGAAGTATTCGATAGGTCTCACTCTCCTGGTGAAAGCAAGGACCACAACGGCAACAGGTATCCGAAGCCGGGACACGTGTCCCACGAGAACTTGCTTCAGCTGAGGAGTTCCAGCGCCCCTCCCTTGCCGGAGGAGGAGAAACCCAAGAAAAAATTATTCCGTTTCAGCAGAAAGGACAAGAGCAAAAAGAAAAACGGTGAGTCATGACACGTCGAGAAGGCATCAAAATAACCAGATTCCGTGCATATCGTCTCGAGGTGGCAACGTTCTTCGATAACTGCCTATTTGTAGAGAAATGCGTGCAAGTTGTCATATCATTGCCAATAGCATTTACTGAATAATATATACAGGGTGTCTTTGAATTCTTCAGCCAAACTATTAAAGGTAGGTAAAACATAATATTGTATAGCATTATGAGGTTGGAAATGAAAAACATAGGCGGAAAAAACAAGAAATGCCGAGAAAATGCAAAGAAAGCTCTTCTCTTAAACAATATTACAGTACCACTACCAACATCGATGCAAGCCTCATCGCGTCTAGCAGGGGATTGGCGTACTTTTTCGAAGATGTCAGGTTTTTCACGAACAGTTGCAGCAGCGACTAAAAGTTTCAGTTAAGTCATCGTCGGAATCAATTGGAACACTAGATATTTTCGCCTAAGTTATACTTACTTACACTTGTTCTGTCTACATTTTTCATTTCCGACCCTATATTACTATCCAAAAAAGTGCTTCTGGACATGTGTTTCGCGTACCCTTAAAGTTTGGTGTACGAATTTAGAGACACCCTTCATATATATGAAATTATCGTCATTCTCTGCTAATAGAACACGATCGTGACTCAACTGATTTCGGAGTTCAATTCACAATATTTTTTTGCTTTTCTCGCAGTTAATTTAAATATGTTCAAAAATGACTGATACACGTAGAAACAATAACAAAGCTCATATCTTCTATGATTAAAATAGACGAAAAGGTAAAAATGAGCATAAAAAGAATATGTGAAATCATTCTCTGAATGAAATATTTTAATTTCAAGATAAATTACTGGCATGGCCTTCTAATTATTATTCGTTGAAGGTATAATAAAGTCTATCTGAATGTATATTGGTTTTAGTATTTTTTCAAACGATATCCTATACATAATTCTCACACATGATAGAAATACTCGTGCATGCCTTATTTCTCCCTTCAAGCCCATTCGCTAAGTTAAAAAGGGATAGAATTGTAGTACTCTGTTCGAAAATAAAAATTTAATCGAGAAAAGTTGTACGAATCATCATGGCAGTCCTCTCTGGCAATTTTTCTTTTTCAAAGTTTTGTGAAAAAAGCTTGATTTCTATTTCTGTTTTTAAAGTTTAAAGTTCGTATTATTAAAGATAATTATGTAAAAAAAAAAAAAAAAATCTTGGATCCTCATTGTTTACTTGCTCAAACAAGCAAAATCATAAGCATTTTAGCTGATTTATACCCGAAATTCATAGTTCAATAATAAAATTGATATATACTGATTGATTTAACATCTTTTAATAAAGTTGTTATTGTTAAAAAATTATTAGAATGTCAAATTATGCTATGGTCTGAAAAGGCATGTTTATATTATAAAATCAACGTTCATATTATAAAATGAATAATGGCTTGATGATGATGTTGCCGTGTCCGCTTTACCACGGAAAGGGGGAGCAGAAGCTTTCTGAGGGTAAAGACCCCTGAGCACCCGAGGGCAGAAATCTGATTTCTAGCTCATATGAAGATGACACTCACACATTCACTTCCACGACCGCTTTTTACAGGGAGGGGGGGGGGCTCTTTCACACACCTCACAGATAGAACACAGAATGAAGAACAACCATACCTGAATCAGGGCTGGAATCCATGATCTGGACGCCCAGATCATGGTAAAGACGCGCTACCCCTAGGCCAGGGCGCTGGCAATAGTGACTTGATAAATCTGATGATAAAAGGAATTTTTTCAGCTGCTAACTTTTTCCAATAGCAAGTATTTGTACTGCCACAAAATATTGGAAAGCATTTAGGGAAAATCCTAACGCAATTTTCATTATTAGAGCTTATTATTCATAGGCATGAAATGTTTGGGATATCTTTTAATCAGTGACTTGATAAATGTGAAAGAAGTAAAAACACTAAAAGCACCACTCTTAGAGAAGTACTGTGAACACAAAATATTACGCTATTTATTACCCTTTTTTAAAGCAAGCTATGGTCTCCGAAGCTAGTTATAAAACGTCGTTAGTATTCGTTGGAGTCGATGTCTTTCCTCAGGTATGGTGCTGAAATTTAAAGTGGATACCTTGTTCAGGGATAGTTTTAGTCATTTACCTAGGATTCAAAATTATGAGGTCCAGAAAATTACTTGCTTCAAATTGGAACTTAAATAAATAAAAAAAAATTAAACCGGAGCTAATTGGAATTTTCACAAATCTCATTGCATTTTTATTCCTCTTCTTTTCTGAATTCAATTTATTCCCAGGACAGAAGTGTGGTCAATGTGTGTCTATCTGCCACGATATTATTTTTCAGATTACTTTAAAATTATTACCATTTTTATTTAAAAACATTGACAGTGTGTTTATTACCTCCTGTGCTATACAGGAAGTAGAGGCAATTTCCATCATAATTATGAAATCAATCTTTGTTATGAGTTTAGTCACTTACAAGCTGTCATTCTATGTGTATCATTTTTATAAAAGATAGATGTTGATAAGCGACATTTACTCAATTGCATTCTGTTCTGTTTTCAAATTAAACAGAATGCTGCTCAAGCTATAGAATTGATTAATTCGGCTGTGAGAGGCATTTTGTAAATCATTCAAGAGTAAAAAAGTGGTTTGCAAGATTTCGTGTTGGAAATTTGAGTCTTGGGTGCGACTCACGTCCAGGAGCAATAAAAAAAAATAGGAGGGATATCTTTGTATTACTGGATGAAAATCCATTTCACATTCATGAAGAGCTTGTAGAATAGTTAGGATTTACTCACCAAGCAATATCACTTCGATTGCTTGCAATGGGAAAAACACAAAAGAAAGAAAAGGGGGTTCTTCATAAACTGACAGAAGAAAACAAGAAGACCGAAGAGTTGACATCTGCATGAAATTACTCTCTTGGGACAAAAGAATTTTTTTTCATAAAATCTTTACGGGTGAAGAATAGTGGATTTTTCACTGCAATCCTAAACGCAGAAAAGCATTGGTTGATTCAGGCCAGCAATCAACATCAGTTGCAGAAACGAATATTCATGTAAAGAAAGAGTTCTGTGTATCTAGCGGGATTGGAGCGATGTCATTTACTTCAAGCTACTGTAACCTGGTCAAATTGTTACAGCTGAACATTACTAGTCCTAACTGGTCAACTTAATTAATATTCTGGAGAAAAAAAACGACCATTTGCAGCCCAAGGAAGGCAGAAAGTGACATTCTTACATGACAACATTCGTCCATATACAGCAAAACGAATACAGGAACTCATCTTCTCCTAAGTTGTCTTGCATGTGATGTATTCTGCAGACTTGATTCCTTCTGATTATTGCTTATTTGGACCTTCGTCGTAATATTTGAAAGACCAACAGTTCACAAAATTTGAAGATGTGCGAAAAGGGCTCGATAACTATTTTGTTTCAAAACCACCAAGTTTCTATCGCGGAAGCATTCATCATACATCAAATAAACGACAAAGAAACATAGATAATAATGGCGAATATTTCGATTATTAATATTCATAAAAAAAGCCTTTTCAATAAAGTTGAATTTTATAAAAGAAAAGACGAATTTTTCCTTACGCATCTAAAACTAAGCTTGCTTTAGAAAATTTGAAGGATGCTATTGCATCATTCCATAGGTTCTTTGAAATCACATGATTTATATTGTTGCATTTAATAAAGGAAGTTTGAATGTTAAAGAATGTGGCAACAGTAATTTAAAGTAAAACATGCATGTTAATATAATGAAAATTTTCATTTGATGTTCAAATGTTTTATGTGATTAAGAAATGGATTGTATCTTTCTTAATATATTTGTTCTAACTGAAAAGCAAAATTCTTAAAAAAATGAATTTTATCCAGTATTTTATCCCTTTCATTTCCCTTATTTCATCCAGTTGTCGTAACACAATTCCTTCTTTGCAATAAAACACAACTGATTTCAAAAAAAAAAAAAAAAAAAAAAAAATTGGTGCATTTGACATGAACTAACTACATGAGCTTGATTTGACTTTGTAACAAATTTTTCATAAATCTCGTGAAATAAATCCTTATATCTTTGACTAATCTGTAAAATCATGTGGATGATTTTATTAAATTTTAAGGTTTTTTGTAGACTGCTTATATATGTTAATTTTATCAAACTAAATATATCTTCATTTAGTAGTTTTTGGTAATATACAACAAAATATTTAATTTATAATTCCTGAATTTTTTTAAATGTAAATCTGAATAGAAATAATTAATTTCATACGAACAATATTATTAAAGTGATTCAACTCTGGTAGAAGCACGCGTGAAATTGCAGTAGAAATTATCATCAAATCGTCTGTAGAAAATTACAGTCCAATTTCTTAACTATAGACAGCTTCAGATTTCATTCATCATCATTTCAAACAGTTTAAAGTTTTGTCGTTTGTCGCGTTTTTACTCCAGTTGACATTATTTCACATCATGTTGTTCAGTATATAAAGGGAGTAATTCTTATCCCTATCTATACGTTAAATCTAGTTTCAGCAGTTTAAAACCCCAGCAGTAAAGCATGGATCTTCCCATCAGCTTACCAGATGTCAGCAAAGCATTTTCCGGCGTTTCCATTTCTCTTTCAACTCTACAGTTACCGTTCGTGCTCCTGGCTGCCGTTTTCCGTCGAGTCTTGCTGGAAATCGTGAATTTCGTGAGCGCCATTGCGAACAGCATAGCCATTCTGATCTGTTACATCTACCTTAAAAATTTTAGGCGACATTCGATCATCATCGTAGATGGATACATCACCATCTTCAAGACTTTCGCCGAATTCATCAGTGCCATCGTATGCCTGTGCTTCGGCCTCATGGAAGTAGACTTCTTCTACACAGTCCTCGGTGTTCTCGGCATAGCTATGGGTCTGTTCTTGAAAACTCTCTTACTATACAGTGAGCATCATGAACCAAGCCAAGCTCTGAAAGCCCTCACTTACTGTTTCTCTGGACTGTACATCATGTGTGTTCTCACCTGCAGCTTTGCCTTCCATGCTGTTGCCATGACGATTGGTGTCTTACCGTGTGCCTCTAGAATCATGACCTGTATCGTGCCATTGGTGGCCCTTTCTGAATTCTTCCGTGTAAGCGGACCTCTTGGAAGATACTTCGCTTATCTGGCAGACTTAGTTGCTATCTCAGTGTTGTGGTGGTACTGTGCCCATTTGTCCCTCAAGTACTTTGTTTTGGTGCCGAGTGTTATAGGACTTGTATTTTCATTCATACAATATGTTCTGGTGGAGATTCAGAAAGTTACCTCCAAGGAAATTGAATCGGACATCTACCAGAGGGAGTGATTTTTATCTTACTGGATATTAGTGAATCATTAAATATATTCATTAAATGGTTAAGCTCGTGTCATGATTATTCCTGAATTTATGTTATGCTGTAAGTTAAAGTAGCATCACAGCTACTGCTCCACTAGATGGACCCAAACTACCATTAGCCTTATTTTCGAGCAATGAAATTTTCTGATGAATTATTGCTAAGTTTTAACGGGCCATTTTCTTCAGTTACTCTAGCGGAGATGTATATTCCACTGAAGAAGTATTGGCAGTTTTGTCATCACTGAGAGTTTTATAATACTTCATTTTAACAAAATCGTCAAAATGCTTTTTATATTATTTTGTATAGTGCAAAATTTTAGATATACCTGTTCAACATGAAATTCCAGCGGAAGTAGTCTCACCAAACATGTCTCGCATATTCTTAGGTGCGTTAATAAACGCGTTATCCTAGAGAACGCCTTGCATTGTATAGTTAAGAGATATTAACCTTTGACATTCATTCAGAGTTATTAATGAATCGATCGTGTGATTCTTGGCGAGTTTTTTTGGCAATTAATCCTTGGTATGCGGTTAACGGTATCCGAGAATAAAATTTTTGTTTTAGACTTGTTTATCTCAACAGATTGAAACGCAATTTGACGCAAAACTACACATGCACTCCCAAGATCCCAAAACATTTTTGGATACATCCAGGTAACAGCACTTTTTAAGTTTAGACATTTACATGTTCTTGAAAATATAGATCGACAAACGGTCAACCCCTTGTTGTATTTGCCATAAAATTTGATGTGTGTCTACATTATGGACGTTAAATCTGTGCACTGAATTTTATTTATCTAGTTCTCTTCATTTTATAATTATAGGGTAACCTAAATTCGAAGAGTCGGACAGACTTCTGCTGAACGGATTTTACACAAAATTTGATAGATATCTGCAACTTCAGTGCATAACCATATACCAAATTTCATTCTTCTAGCTCAGAGTTTTTTTTTTTTTTTTTTTTTTTAGTTATCTTTCTCATTGACAGGCAGATATTCTCCATGAATGTGTTTTTCGAAATCAAGCATGTCTGAAATGCGAGATGCGTCAAAATCTAGCGGTCGAATTTTTTAATGATTACAATACTGTCTCTTTACTTTGTATAAGGGAGAGTAATCATAGGAATTTTAATATATATGAAATAATAACTCTTGTCTTGAAGGAATAAGCATTTGATTCTGAAGTTATTTTAAATTGTCTTGCCTAAATATCTTTAATACGATGCGAAAAAAATTGAATTCGCCTTAGGAGTTTTTTTTTTTTTTTTTGTAAAAAGAGAAAAATAAATGAATTAGATTTTAAAAAAATCAATATCGTCCATTATTATTTCGTAAATTATTGGTTAAGTGATAAAACTTCACAATACTTATTACCTTCCTGCTATCAATCCATTAGATGTACAGACGATGAAAATCAATTGTCGCCAAATAGAGGAACCGGCAACAAAATCAATCTTATCTATTCTTTTAAATTGTGTTTCAACTTTAGTGTAGTTTTGTTACTTCACTTTTTAAATAATTTATACATCAAATTTGTAAATTTCTGTCGAATTTTGAACGAAATCCATTCAAAGGAAGTCTATAATTCTCTCCAAGCTGTCCGAGTACAAATGAGCGCGATAACTGCAAAAAGTGGGTAAAATTTGGTACAAAGATGCAGATTCCAAAATTTTGAACCAAATTCATCGAAAGGTTGACTGTCTGTCAGTCTGTCTCATACAAGTGAACGGGCTGACTTAAATGAAAGTTGGTATGTGATCTTATTATTACAGTCGTAATTCTATGTTTAATTTTTATTTGAATCAGTGGGGACGAAAGATTTTGAAAATAATGTTCGATTTTCAGGTACATTTGGGATTACTCACCTAAGATTTTACATTATGTCCAGTAAAAATGTTGTAATCATGCCAAAGATCGATTTTTGTCATTATTGTTCACCGGTGACATGGAGTTAATATATAAATAGGGAATTTCTTTACTGTATCTCGAAGCACTCCACTCTCGTATGCGAATAAAAATCTGGACATTCGTGGTTTTGCGGTCTTGCACAATGCTCACAGTTTTATGCGCGGAGAGGGAGAGGTAATATCTTTATAAAAGAATATGCTAATTATTTTCGTGGCGGCCACTCTCTCTGGTTTTACATTATTGTGATTTTCCTTTGGCGCAACATAGCCAGCTTCACCATAAAATAACACCAAAGCAATTTATGCATTGAAGCTCTAGAAAAGATAATGAAGTCGCTTGGAGTCAAGTTTGTCTGTATGTTATATTTATGAAAGTGTGGTGTCTTGGTGTCTTTATTCTTATTTTCATTCTGAATATATTTATGAACAATATGAATTCTTTCACCATTGTTTCGTTAAGTTTATTCAGCAGGTTTCACCGCTATTTTTACTACTGCTACAATGTGAAATCAGAAATTGTACACGATTTCATTATTTTCAATTGATTGAAAAGTTTCATTTAGTTCCTTCTTTCAGACTCTAACTATTGCATTGTTTGTTGACGTATACATATTTGCCTAGTCTTCCTAAATGATTCATTAGATTTTCTAGAATAAGGCCCTTTTTTAAAAAAATAAAGCGGTGGCTATTGTAGGCAGACGTTTAGTGTCGAAAACAATGCCTCGTCCGACAACTTCCTTGGCTGACTTCCAACACCCTTTTATGACCAGGCTAGAAGTACAAGGTGAGATTCAACATGCACGAGAGTAATAAAAAGGGCAGATTTTTAACGAAATCTGTCGAATTATTAATCATCTCATTTCAAAACGACATTATGTTTATTCTTTTGTAAACTTTCATTTAAATCCGTGAAAGTAAAGAACCCTCGTTCATGGTTGATTAATTAATGTGAACAAATATTTTTGGACTCTATCAAAGTACTATACAGCAATACATTTCTTAAGCTTTGAAACTAGATTAGATTAAATTTTAATGATGTAACGTAAAAGTAGGCTTAATTACTTGGTACACTTGATGCAGACGAGCTTAAATCAAGAAGCCAAATATTCTTTACTGAATAACTCGGACTCTCATCAATACTCTAAGAAAAGTACATAACTTTTTTTTATTATTATTGTTACTGGTGAAACTAATAATATTGATTATTGCATTGAAACCAATAAAAATATTTAGGATTAAGCTTTAAATACTTGAATAAAGGATTAGCGTTTCAATCTTTGTTTTCGCTGAAACGAATGGAATGCTCAGCTTATTTATTGTTTGCAGATTTTAGCGGCTGTTCACTTTGGAATAAAATCTACATGTGATTACAACCTACATGATTCGTAATGCATCATTACCTGTTTCTATCGTAGTGTGTGTGTGTGTGTGTGTGTGTGTGTGCGTGTGCGTGTGTGCGTGCGTGTAAAAGTATTTATGAAAACGAAGGATGCATATATATTTTTCAATAAAATTATAAAAAATATCTTGTCATTACAAAAATTAATGCTTTCGGTACCTACCTCTGAGTCTCCAGGTGAAGTATTCTATATTAAGAACACCAATACGATAAAAAAAAAACATTTGATGAAGAAAAGCGTAATTTTTTTCTTAAAGTAACAGAATATATAAATGGATATATAAACAATATAAAATATGAAATGCAAGAGTATGAATAATTCTGTGGAGTAAGTGAAAAACTATTTGTCAAAGTCACAATGAAAATGAAATTGTGGAATGTGAGATCAAACATAGTGATAGCCAACAACCGTTTTTATTAAAGGTGTAGTCGATATAGCCACCGTTTTTCAAAATTAAATTCCTTTCACGTACGACTTATTAAGTGGCAAATAATACCGACAAAAATATTTCGTTTGTTTGAAGGAATTTTTTATTGAATGTGGGTGATGAACTTATGTTCTCTTCTAGCCATCGTAAAATAGCTATTCCAAATTTCTCACTACTCGAAGTTCTATACTTATATCTTTCTTTTCTAATATTGATTATATCGTAAAAGATGAAAGTAAACTTGACAGGGAATTTTAGCATCAGAAATTCTTTGACTAATTAAACCTTTAGAATTCTTTTGAAGCTAAAAAAAACTTCTAAATTTATTTATTGATATAAAAAAAAAACCTAAAAATATTTTTAAAATAAAATGAATATCAAAATTTTAAGATAAAGTAGTTCAAAATCACGCCGTTGCCTAACAACAATATATCTTAAATTTCCTTACTTCAGAATCTATTTGCTACTATTCAATTATTCATTAAAGTTTGAAAAAATAAAAAATAAAGAGAAAAAGGAAATAAATATCACTGGAAAGGATCCCACATTTGTTGAAGTCAACGTTCTAATCTGTCTTTCAATTTTTTTTTCCCAGTCGTGATTCTTTGGCAATATCCCTCATAGCTTGAAGGCCTGCTGTCATCGAACACCTGTTTCGCCTGCTCACAAAAGCTTTGCTCTTTTTGCCTTCATTTGAACGATTAACTTAAACTTTCTGTTAAACATTGGCAAATCGTTACTTTTAAGCAAATAAAAGTAAACAAGTAAAAAACATGTATTTAAAGACATTTTAAAAAATGGTGGTTAATTTAAGATGAGAATATAAGGTAAAATTTTGGTTTATTTCTAGTTAAATGAACATTTAATTTTTTTTTTATTTTGAAAATTTGATATTTTAAGTAGGTGCGGAAAATTTGACGGAATTCGGCCTATTTGTTTAAAAGGAAATGTAGAAGAATATACAAATATTGCCGCAATCATTTTTATTTTAAGATAAAAGTTTGATTTATAAAAATGTAAGAATTACGTTTAACATTAAGAAAATTGAGTTTATGAAGGAATAAAAAGATGTTTTTTTTTAAATCATATTTTCTTTTTATTAAAAGGCAGGGGATTTCGTTTCTTTCTTAATAGTGCAAGAGATACACAGAAAGCAGATGCTTCTTTGTTATTGACATATTATGAAGAACGAATGATGTAATTACAAGCATCCGATTTCAAAGAAAAAAAGAGCATAAAAGCAGATTCAAGATAGTGACGCGATGACTGTCAATATCTCAATTAGTCAAAGTCAATAATCACAGTTTTGCTTTGACAAGCGAGAATGGGCTAATAATTTGTTTGATTATCGACCTATTAAAGAGCTGTACTAGGCTGTTGCAAACAAGGCACGTATTGTGTGAAAAATATGTGCAATTGACAAAACTGACACTCGAATCAAATTTCCATTGTTTCGAAGGGCAAAGAGTGCAAGTATTAAAATTAGTATTACAACTAACGACGATTAGGCTTATTAAAAAAAAAAACTAATCTTTTAATTGGATTTCTTTTGTAAAAGAATGTCTTCTAATATATCATCTATGATCCGAAAACAGATTTTCCTTTAAAACTACTCCACATTAGGCCAGTTCTAAATATATAAAACTTTTATTGATAATTAGGTATTTCGAAAAAAATTATAGAAATAATACAGCCTTTTATAATCGCAGACTGTTATGGTTTTAGTTTCACATTATTAAAATGAAAAATAAAAGTTACATGAAGTCCAATATCTAATATAGATATATATTCTGGACTAACACATTTTTAACCATTCATTAAAAAACTGGGTTTTTTCGGGAGGGGGGGGATCTCTAGCTCCCAAGGACTGCTATTGTAATGTGATCATCTCTCGTATTCAAGAAGAGGTTGCTCAGGTCATGTTTTTTGCCAAAAAATTTCCACTATCAATATGGCTTACCCTTGTTTAAATTTTGTTTTGAATAAACATTAGCGCATTTTCTGACGAAAATACGTACTGGGTCGACGGCTTCGTCATCATTCAGCGTTCTTAATCTTGTAACTATCGTCTAACCACAAAGTAGGAATGTTAACAAAGTAAATGAAAATTTCCTTTAAGGCCGTTTACATTGGAATAGCAATAATGGCATTTTGAAGACCATGCGATCTTCTAACAACCTGTGTCAAATCGTTACACCGCTAGGAAGCAGTTTGAAATAATTTTCGTCTGGGTTTTTATTTTGTATCTGTAAATGGAAAAAAAAATCAAATTTAAAGAAGTTCCCTGACTTTTTACCTGTTTCTAAAGTTTTCCGTTCTATTTTTAATTGAAATATTATAATAATTCTCGTAAGCTAAACTATTTTTTTTTACTGAAAGAAAAGAATTATAAATTACACTAATTTTCAATTCGTAGTCTGTAAGTCAAATGATTAGTTACAGAGTAACATCGATATAGGTGTAATTATCTAGGGTTAAAATAAATTTATATTGTAACTGGATTAAATAAATATTATATAACTGAAAATTTTTAACTCCAGAAAATCGAATATTTGGCATTAAGAATTTAGAATGGATAAAATGTAATTTTGTGAAGGTATAAGTTCCAACTATTGAAAGAACAAGAAAGATTTTGTTTTTGTAAATTTTGTTTTTGATCTTAAAACCATGAACGGTTGAAAAATTAATACATTGAATTTGTACTTTTACAATGCCTGAACTCCTCTTAACGTAAGCTTTGTTTGATTTTTTTCTAAAAATCTGTTCCTTATATTATCTGAATCTCGAAATTAATATGTAATGAGAATGTTGATATTCGCGTTTGCAATTTATTTCAGTAATTCTTACAAAGTGTTTCCAACGAACCTGTACGAATGCGAAGACTTGTGATGATAAAAGTATCGATTTTTAATGAAGGCGCAGCATAGACAAAAATGACTCTTATGCCATAAAACAGTATAAAAGCATGATTTGCAATGTGTGCGCTCACCATAACATTCCTGCAAAGAGCAATTAAAAATGCATCTGAATACAGCGGATTTATATTCGGAAAACGAATCGATTCTTTTGTGAGTCGAGAGTATTTATGCACATGAATGTACTTATATTAGTAAAATTTTGAATTCTTATAAATGTGGATATTCTCTTACCATGAAAAAGTTCGTTTGAATAGTTACAATTTGAAATAAATTTAATACAAAGAGGCAGGAATGAAATTAAAACTGAAAATAACTCTTCTAGACAAATATAATTTATTGCATGTATGTTCAACTTATTAAACAAAGGTATCAAAACTCATCTTTTCTGCCTTGTATGTAATTTTATACTTTTAAAGCAATTTATATACTTTACAAAATTAATAATAACAAGGAAAGAAGAAAAAAAACCCTTTAAATCTTGATCCTACGATATCGTATTGACTTTATTTGTGTGTTCAGAAAAAAAAAAAAAAACTGTATGCTTTATTAATAAATAAAAATTTTCGAAACACATAACTTCATTTTGCATATAAATTAAATATATTGGTTTCTTTCCATTTATTTCCTTTCAAATCTCTTGTATTCTTGTATTTCAATCTGAAAAAAATCAAAATTTTGAAATATAGGAATAAATATATCATCTAAAATGTGTAATTTCATCGCTAGATGGCAGCACGAATACTCAAGAATGGAAAGAGTTTTTTTTGTCATAGTATATTATGAATACGTTTATATTTCTGATTTTTAGGCTATGAAAAAAAATCCATTGGGAAAAGCTTATCGGTGTCATATTTCACTCCAATTCGTTTTAAGATAATTTTTATTCCAATCATTTCATTTGACTTGGGCTTTTTTTAAACCTTAAATGGTATATTTTATATAATATGACAAACGAGAATTTATTTATTTGTAACTATTAGACTATACACATTTAAAGCATTGTCTTTCACTTTTTTAAATATTAATTTAGTATTAATAAGTCTAGTCATTAAAAATATTCATAATATGTAAAATTTTGTATGTATCATGCTAATTTTATATCCATGTTTTTTTAAGTCTAAAGATTTTACTTTGTATTTAGAATTTTCAAAATTTTATTAATTTTTTAAAATTATTCTAATAAATAAAACTGATGAAGGTTTTAAAATTATTTTCAGATGACAGTTCATCTCTAAAATCTGATTTATCATTTGATGAAGGAATCATTTTAAAGAAAGTAGGAGCACTAGATGGCAGTACTGTTCTACATGGTTAGTATAAATTCTTTTATGGTTCAATTTTATTTAAAACTCGAATATTTTTATTTTAAAATAAGCACTAGAAGTACTTCTGCTTCTTCATTAATTCTTTTTTATAAAATTATCGTATCGAATTTAAGTATATACTTCTTAAATACTTTATGGATTATTTTCTTGAAGCGGAATGATACAAATGTAAAACGAGATTATTCGTTGTATCTCCTGCCATCTGCTGACAAAGGAATGAACTACCAATGAAAATTATACAAATTTTCATTTTGTTGTTGAATGTGAAAATTATAATATTTTGATCTTATTAAGTACTTTAATGTAAATTTTCTAATATTTTATTAATATTTAAAGTTATTTCTTTATATTTAAAAACTATTTTGAATGGTATGAACTATTAACAAGGATTCAAATTCCGTTAAGTTGATCGAAGAATGAGTCATGCGTTCCTGCTTCGGAATAGCGGTGAAATTGAATGACCATAATATCTTTTAAAAAATAGAATTATATTTAATTTAAATAAAGCGTATAGCCAAAATTAATCTTTAAATTCATCTTGACGTCCTAAAGTCTGCTTTTTTTACTATAAAGAAAGCCAAAGGAGACAGTATAAAGATGGATTATACCGTGACTCAGAAGAATCATCACATCTGTACACTGAGAAATTTATGCTATAAAGTGTAATCATTAATCATAGGTTTTCATTTTCGTATCCACGCTTTAAATATTTTTTAACAAAACATTTATGTTATACATAACTGAAAAATCTAAACGCGTTCTATTATTTTGAGTTTCCTCCTTCGACTGCGTTTTAGAACTATATATATATATAATAATGGTATTTTCATTATAAATTGTGACAAAAGTTTTTTGCGAAATAAAATATACGAATTAACATATTTCCTGTGTAAAGATAAATGGTGAAGAAGCTATACAAAATAAAAGAAGCATTAAAAGTATAGTAAATTTTAAATTGAGAAAAATTACCCAATTATAAAATTTTCAAAATCCAATTATAAAAACTGCCTAAATAACGTGTAGAAAATTTTAAAAATTTTCGAAGAATTATAGCATTTGTATGATCTTGTAAGAATGTTTAACACATTCTTTTAGAATTATGTATAATATTTTACCAGTTTAAATTTTCTACAGTATATCCACTAAAAGACTGAATGATATAAAAATAAAAACTTTTGTGAGCACGTTTTTTAATTATTATTATATTGAAAACATTATTAATGGATTTTTCAGATTATGCCTGGAAAACAACGGTAGGGAATACTCTTGCAGTAAAATAATGTCGATATTTTACGGAATTTGAATAACTGATCTTTCATTAGAATAGAAAACTTCAATGAGTTTTATTCATTGTTGGACTGCATTCATAGACTTGTGTATCTATAATATAAAATTCTAAAACATAGGAAAAATAAAATGAAAATGATCAAGTTATGATTTTTTTCAGTTCGATCTTTCTTAACTCCCCTGTGTATAGTTAGCAATACCAAGTTCTTTTTGTGCCAGTCTAAGAAAATCTTGTGATGTGAACTGCACAGAACTGGAATGCATGTGTAGTTTCATTAGTTATCCATCTTTATTTGATTAAGTTTGGAAAACCAAATACATCTTGATATCTTCAGATACCGGGTGATGTTTACTATTGTCAATAAATTTTACCCGATTACTAATTATATGAACGACCAATCATCGAGGAAAGATCTGAAATGTTGAAAGAGAATTCAAATTTTTATAGAAATCGTTAAATGCTTTGAATAGAGAGAAATTAATTTTAAAATAATGTTAAGTTTATTTCTAACGTACTGTCGTTATTCTTTCTGGGTCCGTATGATTCTGCATAATTTCCTCTTATGATTTAAATGTCAATCCTAATTCCTCGGTTGTTTTTTTTTTTTTTTTTTTGTTGTTGTTGTCAGGAGTTAAACGGGAAAATATGTTAGTTTTGATATACGATTTTTGTTGACTTTTTCAATATAGTCTCTTTCAAAAAATATATGAAATATATAATTATGTTTCATATATATATAATATGTATAAGAATGTATACGAAATATTTGAAATAGTGAATTGTTTAGTTAAAATATGTTCTCATGTTTCCAAAAAAATTTATTGGAAATGGCGGCAAATGTGCAATTCTCCGAAAATGACTGTATACCAATTACTTGCACTTGATTGCTCTTTTGCTTAAGTCAGTCATTCATACCTTTGCCGATACTACCACAAGACTCGCGAGATTTCTTGCGTTGGAATTGAATCATTAAAATTTTCTTTCTCACTCTTCCGCTTTGTGGTAGCTTCATTAGTTTTGGGTACTGTGCCAATAAATCGTATTCGTCATCGCCAACACAACTAAAAGACCGCCAAGAATTGAAATTTGCTTATCTCTTTTATGAGTCACCTTCTGTCAGATTATTCTGTGATATTTCAGTTTTCCTTTTTTTGTGGGGTCTTGAGTAGTGACTTGGGAACGAGGGGTGGGTGGACGAAACAGAATCCAGCTAAGCGATGTGTAGCGAGATGTGGATCCGCGATATGATCATCCGGGGCGCACAGGATGCTCGAGATCCGCGCCATTTCGCTTCCCCTCCAGGGCCACTGAACCTCTGCTCTCCGGCGGATCAGCAGGAAAAGTGGCTTTACGCTGACCACGCATGCAATCAGACGAAAATAATTTATCTTTTTGTCTCTCGGCAAAAATGACTTTAGAAGACAAAAGTGGGGATCTTTAAATTTCGTGACTTGTAGCCAATTATATAAACACTAAATAAGTAATAAAAAAAATATTTTGAGCAGAAAATTGTTTTTAAAAATTTTGCTCTAAAAGATTTTATTCAGTGTTAAACAATTATTTTGATTCGAAATTTTTAAAGTTCATTAACGAACATTCCATGGTCTTATTTAATTTTCACCTGTAATGATAAAATAAAACGTTTTTGAAAAAAAAAATGGTACCTATAGAGTTTCCCCATTCAAAAAAGGATCGCGAATGAAAGACTTTAAATTTAATGTATTCTGAATGTAATTGTATTTAAGTGGTGAAAAATCTATTTGCATTTTCTTCATCGAAATATATTAAAATTGACTTAGTAGATAAATAGGTATTGCGTAGTTGTGATTCTGGACTTATAATTTTTCAAATAATGATGTTATTTTTAACATAAATGATCAAACAGCCGCTTTAGCTTTAGCAAAAAAAAGTCTTTAGTCTTTTTAGCAAAAAAAAAGAGGTTAATTTAAATAAATTCAACGGTTATCTAGTTGCGAAATGTTGACCATTCTTGCAAGTGAACGTCCGAGCAGGGAACAAAGAGTTTTTTTTTTTTTTTGCTTTTGTTAAGATCTTCTCATAGCTCGCAAATGAAACTGCAAATTATCAGTGGCATGTGTACCTGTTATTATTTTTACTAACTTCGTAATGTGAAACTGCATTTTTGCGATAGCATAGCGATTTTGCATAGCGATTTTTTTGAAATGTTAAGTAGAATTTTCATTAGTTAAAAATTAAGTTGAATCTTGTTTTCCCGTGATAACATGCAAAAATATCATTGCACAAACTTGAATTTTGCATCGAATTAAAATATTAAAAATTGTTTTTTAATGTCAATTTAATAATCGTTGCGGCAATTTTTTAATCGTTATTGACAATTTTTTAATTTTTTGCTTAATTACTAACAATATATTGTATTGTTGCTTTGAAATTCAAGCCATTTTCATTATTTTATCAAATATTCAATTTCGTGATTTCCTTCCGTTGTTAAAACTCCGGAAGAATGATTCTATTTAATAATCTGTGTAGTTTACAAGACAAATAAAAAAGTGAAGTTACAATATTTCGAAATTTAGAAGATAAATTAATATAATAGGTCTTTTAAATATTGAATTTTTAATAAGTCTATAATATGAAGGAAATGGTCTTCATTAGAAAGGTTCATTCACACAATAAATAAAACTACAGTAATATAATTTAAAAATCACGACTTTAACGTCAAACAGTTTGGAGAAATCATGCAAATACAATTATATCTAAACGATTCATCTAAAAAACAGATCTAACCAATACTTTTGTCGAACCAGCTGGTCTGTGGCAACGAGTCAAGAACATAATTAGCTTTCTCGAGAATGATCATATTTCGTTTAAAATTGTATACCCTTTTATACAGATTCTGTTGGTATTATAATAAAAATGCTTAATAATACAAATATTTCATTAAATTTTTATCTATCAAAAGGCGCATTATCATATGTAGTTCGGATTGCTGTTTGAACGCTTGGATTGATTTTCGATAACTTTTAAACCACCAGCTTTTGATTTCCTCCCTGGACCAATATCTCAGCTTCCCATCTATCTTGTGCAACTGAATGTGCAATCACTCTTGCCCTTAATTTGTGCCTCTGTTGAATCTCTAATGACGGTGCTAAAGAGGCCGCATTTCCCGCCCTGGTCTACATTCACGGTCTGAGCAGCAGAACCGCGTAAAGTGACACTAATATGCAGGCTGCACTCTTCTATTTTGGGACATTCGCCCCCTCCCTGGCTTTTTCTGGAGCAGATACTCGAGGAAGCTCCTGCCTCCTCTGGAGCGAAACGGGACATTTTTATGAATGTCTACCCGAATTTATCTTGGGGCATATCGTGAATCATATCACTTCCTGAAGTCCCTTCTATTAACAGCACGACCCTCTACTGCAACTGATGGCATTCATAGACTGATCTATTTGGTGGCACACATAATCGTGGTTATCATTTTCAATATACACTCATTCATCATGTTTATCATTGTATGCCCAAAATAATTTTTTTCATTTTTTTGTGGGCAATTGAGTTGTTTATTTCAATCATTACTCGGATGTTAGTAAAAAAACATTTCTAGTCGTTTTAGGTGTTATACACGTTATAGGTACATATACTAGTTGATTTTGGTGACTAGCTTGTTTGCCTAGATTGTCTTTTTGAAGCTGTTAAATATTAATGTGGAATGCATTTTTTAAAAAAAATTAATCTTGTTATTAGACAGATAAAAAAAAACACGAATTTAATGTGTAACAAATTATAACGCGTGCAAATTAACAAATATAATGCGAAGTAAAAGCGGAATTTAGGATCATACTTCGAAGTGAATGACCAAAGATAGAGTTAATTTTAATCTTAACTTTAATGTTGGCAAAAGCATGCGATTGTATGTTATGATGGATGAGTTTGAATTTCATAACAATAAAAGTTATTACAAATTGTACATCACATTTAACAAAATTATTAAAAATGAAGGAAATAAAATTGATATCATTAAAAAGATTATTATTATTTAAAAAAAAAGGTTATTATTATGCTAAAACGATTTTTTGTGATAAAAGTTTTGAGAAATGTGGTTATCAACTTCCATAGGTTCATACATGCATATACTCTGGGAAAAAATAACTTTGTGTAAAGGAATTACGGAATAATGTTACAGGAGACATATTATTCCAAAAAAAGACAAAATTAAAGATACAAAAAATTTGTGAAATATTAGATATTATATTTAATAATAGAACATGTAGTTTATTTTAAATGAACTCGATTTTACTATTTTTCCTGTATATCTTATTTTTGGCTGAAATTCTTTTGGTACTAGGTTTCGCATTTAAATCACCATTAAAATATTGCGCAAATATTTATATTTATTGAGAAAAAACTTTTAATCTCGGTCATCAGATTTTCAAAATGATGCAATTCCAAAGAGTTCGATCATGCTTGTCATTTCCACTTAAGTAAAATGTTTTATGAGATATTTGAATAAAGTTTAAAATATGTGACTCAAAAATTGTTTCAAAATCGATGGTGAACAAATTCTTCTTTTCCTTTTCAGTTTAATTGAATTGCGTCTTTTTAAATCATAAAATCTGGTAGTGACCACATGGAATGGCTGCAAACTTTATTTATGATGTTTGCGAAATTCTTAACGATGATTAATTCGGTGACAAATGATTTGGTCCAGTCGCAGTGCCTCACTGATTGTCGAAATCGTTGCCAATTGTTGGAAGAAGAGATAAAAAAATAAAGATGCACTCGCTTTAAAGTCCATCATTTAGTGTGTTTGGGTCTTTTGCGAAACTCGATTACGACTTCCATCTGACACGGTTTCTGATCTCGGGTCTGCAACAGGTCGTAAAGCATTTTCAGTTTTTTTTAAATGCTAATTGAATTGCTTCGCCACATGCACTCAGCGAGATTGATTCCCAACGTCCCACAATCAGCGCGCCTTGTTTTTGGGGGTAATCGCTGTTTTTTCAAGTAATTTGCAGGCGTGTGTTTTTCCCCGTGCCGATTTTTTTTATATCTATTCCTTCACTTTTATTCTCACAAAACACGCAAACTATAAAAAAGTCGTTGTACTTCCTGGTTACTTTACATGCGGTTGTTGCAATAAAAGAGGAATGGCCGTTTCGCAGTTCTGCTACAAGATATATTTACAAAACTTTTTTATTATAATATTTTTTTATTTCACTTTAAGGATTTTCTTTTACCCCAAATTTTTTATCTGAACCGTTTTTAAGTCCATATCCGAGGTGCTATGGTGAAAATCTGTTCTTGGTATTGGATGTTCTACGAGTGGGCAATTCCTGGAACCAATTCGGCAAGGTGTTCTTCTTCAGAGGACAGATAATAAGCCTCTTTCCGGTTATCGTCATAAGTAAAGGATTTTTGTACGTGTGAAATAAAGGATTTTTTTGTAACATGTATTTCTAGGTTTCAGTCTGTCTTGGAACTTTTTTAGGATGTTAGGTAAATGGACGGAAAATAGACTCCATTTTGCCATTTATCATATACAGATAAAATAGCACAGCACGCTTTAAAAGATTTAACACCATCTCTTGTAAAAATGGATTGCATAGCATCCAGCTGCCTTTCTCATTATGAATGTCTCGTTATTGGGACTGCTCAATTTACCCTGCTTGTAATTATTCTAAAGTTTTAATAATTAACATCTTGACTTCTTATCCATACTATTACAAAAGTTTGAGATTAGAAATATTTACCATCTATTTAGACCTATCTGTAATTGAATTCGTCAGAACTTTGGAGTACAAAAGCCATTTTTCGAATCAGAATATGACTTTTATTTTAAGGAAAGCACTGGTTCTTGTAATATCTAATACTTTTCTGTATAAAATAAAAATACTTCTCGTCTCATACAACCTGTAGCCTCCACCCATCCCTTTCTTTCTCCTTTCTGTCTTTTTCACTTATTGAAATATAATTACTTAGCTTTTAGCTACAGTTGATCATTTTATTGTTGCCTTTCTATTACTAAAACAGTTTGAACGAAAAAAAACATTTCTTGTATTTCCAAAATTATATTATGACGAGCAAAAAAAAAAAGTTTTAAAATTAGTAATTTACAAACTTTAATTAATAACTATGAACTGTTCCTATGAAACATTCTCATGATTATTTTTACCAAGCATTGAGGATTTATTTAAGCATTGGAGATGACTTTGCTTTGTCTATCAGTAAGTATTTTGCGAGTCAAATACAAATACGAAAAGCAATTTCAATTCGTTCGTCGAAAACATTCTTTTTAAGAGCTGTTACTCTTGTTTTAGTTCGTCCGCTTTCCACCAGACTTGATACCAGCCGTCTACGCTTAAGTGTTTCATGACAGTCAATTACGGGTTAAGTGAACAATTGAGCGGCCCGGTTTGTGGAAGGTTTCGAGTCTAATGGATGAGATCAGGAAGAAGTATCGCTAACATTTACCTACTTGAAAAAAGGGAAATTTCGCTAAACATTTTGTCGTTTAGATGAACGACAAGTGTAAGTAAGTTCCGTGAAAATGGTTCAATCGGGAAGTGGCTGTATTTCAACGAAACACAATTTTAACGAATAGAGCGTCTCGCATCACTTTGAGTGCTTCAACAGCATATCCTCTATTGGGATAGCATTTTACAAAATATGTACACTATCTTCTACCATTGTGTTCTGTTATGGCAAACTGTCAATTAAGAATTATGTTTTTAAAAAGTGAATAAGATATTTGATGAAGAACAGCTATAAAAAATAATTATATAACAAATTTTGAACTCTAATATCTCTAAAATTAGCTACTGGTTATTTTCGGACCCCCCTTTTTTATTTATTTGTTATTATTATTATTATTGTCTCTGCAGTTTATCAGTAAAGACTTCCTTTTACAAATTGAAAAACCTACGCAGGATGTCAGTTGTTATAAAACGCAGTTGTAAATCTAGTTAACACCACATTTCAATTATCTTTTGTAGGCTTGTGTGAAGATTCTATTGAATAGTAGGTACTCATAATTGTATACAATTGAGTAGATATACTCATAATTATATTTTTCTCCTAAATACAAAATTTTCTTCATCTTTTCAATTTTTTTTTTCAATATTTATTGACAAGTTCAGTTAGTATAGTCAAATAATATTTATTTATTGCTTTGATATTTTGCACAAACAGTAACACTTTTCTTTTAATTTCGTTTATATAAAATTTTTCTTCCATTAATCGACGAGTGATTACATCACTGCTCACATTTTGCAGTTAAAAAATAACCATAGTAATGGACAGAAATGAAATTGGACTTTTCTAGTGTATTGAATCCAGTTTTTCATCATTATTATTATTATCAGTATCGAATCTTAGTGAGTCAAATCTCTGATATTTGTGAGGCACTTTTAACTGTAACCAAACCTAACACATATGCTTTGTTCTTTTTTTAATTTTAATTTTTTTAAATTCTAATCCATTTTAGATCGAACACTCGACTTATAATTTTTCGATTCCAGGAATATTCTAATTTTTAAAAATTATTTTTAGTTACTTAATAGATTTGCATTTACGATATGATATCCTGTTAGTGTATTAAATTATTCGAAATGGGATTAATGGAATATAGGGTTACTGTTTAGAGATATACCCACTCACTCACTGTCTTTCCCAAAGAGCATTTTCTCCGAGTTCCGTTTGAATGGGATAGGAATTATTAGAGATAATAATTTTCTGATTTCTTAATAGTTTTTTTTGGTGACTATTATTTAAAATAAAAAAATCTTGAAGGTTTTTTTTTTTATGTTAGTTAGAAAGTTTAAATAATCATTCATTTTTTAACAATTGAGGAGTTCTAATAAATTGTAACTTGTGACAACGAAATGGACTGCTTTTTTGAGGGAGAAATCTTGTCTAATATATCTCAAATGCTTTCACTTTCGAGTTCATGTTTGCGAAGGTGGAATTTTGTAATCAATTTTTCTCTCTTCCTGCCGTGTAGTAGATACAAATTTTGTTCATTTGAGCATTCTTAAGAAGAATACGTTATTTTAATATTTTCAAGACTTAATTTATCAGTTTATCAACGATTAAACTAAAAGGTGGTTCTACATCAGTGGCACCACCTAGTAATTGATTTGTATCAATAGATCTCGAAATTAAAAAGTAAAAAACAGAAGGAAAAAAAATCTCTTTACTTGTACTAATTTTTTTTTCTTGACTATTATCAATTGTAAGAAATATAAATTTAAATTTAAAAAAAGAATACAAAAGCTTCCAATAGGAAAAACTGTTACCCTTCGAAGAACATTATTCTTTGAAAAGAAATGAGTTCTTCAACAAAAATGTGCTTCACGATATTAGTTTGTAAATCATTTCCTTCAAGCATATCTCACCATCTTTGCATTAAAAACACAGGTCTACGAAATTCATTGTACTGAAAACGGGGAGTGGTTATTGTAAGTATTATTAAATTTTTTTCAAATTTTCAATATAGTACATTCAAATTTAAATCGTGTTCAGAAATAAATCTGCTTAAATTATAAATAATTCAGATGTTTATTATCATTTTTTTGAATGGATGTAATCAGTAGGGCACACTCCAATTCGAGGTTAGACGTGGCTGTCACTGATGGTACCTGTGCATGCTAAATCTGCTGTCGCATGATATCTTAGGAATGTTTTGAAAGTAGGTTTCCTATTTAGGTATCTCTCTCGTCTTTTGAATGCAACTCAATTTTACGAAGAGTGACTTCGAAACGTGATATTATTGAAACCCAAACTGAAGTCTTATCAGTAACATGATAACATTATTATGACTAATATGAGGGCTTTATAATCCCACTAATCAGCATCATTTAAATCTATAAGAGTTTTATAATCAAATTTAGTGGAATTGTAATTATAATTTATCGAATCAATTTATAAACTGACGACAAAAGCATTCCAATTGCCATTCGTTAGCTAGATTTTTTTATTATATGCCATCCCTTAATTACTACTTGTGGTCGGAATCATGAAAAACTTTGACTCATGAAATACTTCTATGAGTCCTTATTAAAACAGAAGGCAACCTTAAGCACTCTTCATCAAACTTTTACAGAACTGACATTTGTATAATTTTCCTTATCCAGTCACAAAACAATTTCTTCCACACATTTAAAAAAAAATCTCACATTGAATGGAATATCGCATAATGAAATTTAACTAATAAAAATAGTTAACAATAGCCCATTTGTTACATTGTGAAAAAGAGAAAGAGAGAGAAAAGACAATTATAAACATCCTTGAAATTTCGCAAGAGCTCTTAACCAACCAACGGACCGACCGGTTCGTGCCTCCTGGCTGGCTGCTGAAAAGTCGAACCTTTTATGCTCATATCTTGACCGACCAGCTGTTGGCAATGAAACGAAACAAAAAACAAGCAGAGTCGAAATCGTCTGAGCGCTAAGTAAGGTTAAGAAGTGAAACGAAGGAAACCGTAACCAGGTCACGATGTCATCTGCCATCGACTCCAATCAGCATGTCGCTTTCATTTTCGTATCGAGAAGAAAGAAAAATTGTCTCGAGATGCTCAATTAACACGCTTATTGGTTTAGACGTGTTTGACTGATCAAGTGAGAGAAAAGTAGACAGTGATTCACTGCCTTCTCTTTCGTGGCTACTCTGTGTCGTTTGTTGCTCGAAAAATGACACAGGGATGGCTGATTTTAAAGATATTATTTTTACCTTCGTAGTATTCCATTCATTTGAGACGTCTGAATTATTATCATTAGTTCAAGATAATCCGTTGTTATTGTTTTTCCTGTCATTGTAGGAACTGTCCTTAAGATTAATTCTTTTATTACTTTCTCCTATACGAAATATAAAAAAAAAGTACTGTAATAGTAAAGGAGAAAAAAATCAAATTCGAAACACATTTTTGAAAAATGTCTGTCTATGGCAAAGAACTCAAACGACTTGAGCTAGACAGATGAAATTTGGTAAATGGCATTTACACTAAATTCATAGATTTCTATCAAATTTTGAGCAAAATCTATTAAATGTAAGTTTGTCGGTCCTGCTGTTCGAATATAAGTAAATACAATAATTGCAAACTGAGCTGAAGGAAACTAGATAGATGAAACTCGGTAAAACAATTTAATATCTGTATTGTAAAACTTATTCATTTTGAGCCAAATCCAATAAGAAGGTGAACATATGTAGGTTGCGCTTTCAGAAGCATGTAAATACGGCAACCTCCAAAACTTAAATATTTCAAATTTGGAATGTGATTTGTGTACAATTGTAGCTCTATGTCAAATACTGATTTCAATCGTTTGGGAAAAAAGCGTCTAAAACACAAATTTGTTTTACAAATACTGTTGACCGCATTCCAAGGATTAATCGCCAAAAAACACGCCAAGTATCACGATAGATTCAGTAAAAATGCTAAATTCACGCCAAAGGTTACAATTGTCCGCCAATGCAATGCAAGGCAAGGCAAGGCGTTCTCTGGGATAACACCTTTATTAGAGACCCTGCGAGAAAGTTTTGGAAACAACACTTCCGTCGGTTTTTATTAAAGTTACCATAACTTCAGTCCTGCGCATTCTAGAATTCGGGAGTCTAGGAATGGGATTTGGAGTTTTTGGTAAGATTCAATATGTGAATAAATAAGGAACAAAGGACCATACATTTTTCTGGCAATGATATTTTTTGTTCAGAAAAAAAATTCTGAAAGATAATTCTTCAGAAACTACTAAAAAAAAATCAACCCATTTATATATAATATATATAATTATGCTATTTATTATAATATGAAAGTAATTTTTCTGCGATTTACAGCTATCAAGTTGAAAGCAAAGGTAATTTTCTGTCACTAAATCGTCACAAAAAAAGTGATAACGCTTTCAAAATGTTACTAACCATCAAAATTGCTATTAATGCTTGCTAATTAGATCACAAAGATTCGCAAGCAAAATGAAGCGATATAAGACTTAAAGATCGAACTGATAACTCGACTGCTTAAATATTCACTAGCCGTCTTTGACGACCCACTTGTTTTCCTAGATTGATTATTTAGATTGCTAACGATTGATTAATATGGAAAGCATTTCTTCTTTAACAAGTTTCGCCCTGTTATTTGATGCTACTGAAAAACGTGAATTTAATTGAATCAGTTTTTTGGTGCAAAATCTTTTTAAAAAATGCATAAATTGCAAATTAAAAGCCAAAATGAAAACTCCAGCTAAGAAATTAATGATTGTCCAAAGCACGCTATTAAATTTTCTAATGAATGAGTTTGAATTCCATTATAACATTTCAAAACAGATAATGTATCAAATTAAATGCAACATATTTTTTTTAATTAAGTGCAGAAATTATATGGAAATCGAACCAATATGTCATTAAAAATATAATGTTTTGAATCTCAAGACCATTTTTGTAAAATAATTGTTTTGGAAAATATGAACACCCATTTTCAAAAGCAAAAATAATGGTTGCCGTCTGGTGACAATTAAGCCTAATTTCATGTTCGATTAAACATTTTGTTTGAAGCCTTTGATTTCTTTTATATCTTCTTTCCTTTGACTAAATGGGCATTTTGAGGACACAGCGAACCTTCTCCAGAACATTTCTAATAATGTTTTTGCAACTCCATTCATTTGATGAATGCATTCTTTGCAGCTGTAAAAACATTCATAGTAATGACCTAAAATGTGCACGATTGTTTGCTTACTTATGACTGCTGTCATTCTTCGATAAGAAATAAGAACGGTTTTTGTGATAAGTACTTTAGTGTTTTACATATACAGATTTTACAATACTATGATTAACAAAGAATTTTACATAAAGAGCTCAAAAGAATTTTTACGTGTCGTTTTGTAATCGTACACAATGTTTATCATTACAACAATAAAAAAAAAGGCCATCGAAGTTTTTTGTCATTGTAACCATGCACAGGAGGTTCTTGTTACTTGCACGTCTCTCGAGTGGTTGCCTTGAAATGTGTGAACTCAAGTTTCATGTTGCCTCGGTTACTAGGAGCTCTTATACAGAGGAACAATATCTACATGCATCATGTACATTCTGTGGAAGTGTGCAGATATAATAAAAGCAAGCTCGATGTTTAAACCAAGCTCTCAGTTGAAGTGTTTCAATGGAATCAAAAGTATGAAGGAACGAAAGACGCGTTTGTTTTCCAAGATAGTTATTTGTGCCAGAATTACATAGGAAAGTGCTACGTGAATTCTTGTGATTTTTTAATTCTTAAATCATTCCCTAAACGCTTGAATTAATTGTGTCTCAATCCCTTTATACGTTTATGAAATCTCCCGACACTGTAGGGGGAGCGGAGTTTTCAGATTTTTACGGAAGTCTATTTTAAGCTGATTGACAAGTGCTTTTATTTTATTTACTCTCTCGGAGAGTCTGTATGATCGAGGATGAATGAAGGGTTGTTTTTGTACCTCTGACATCGCGCTGCTCTATTCTGGGAGAGAAATGAAACAGTATAACTTCGCATAACTGTGTGTTTTTAGTGTGTTATTAATAGACCATAAAATGAGCAAAATGTGCCTTACGTCACTCCTGTCGGCAGTTGCCGGGAAATGTTGCGAATGGCAATCCTCGCGTCTCTCTGGAGAGCTGATTTATCTCCTCCGAGCTTTCGACTAGAATTGCTTTAAGGAGATTCTTTGTTTTAGGATTTGTCAAAATCTATTCATTATATGTGTCTGCTGTATCTCTCAACTTGTGGTAATGTTCTCCACTCAATTTCTTGTGTACTAATTGAATTTGGTCATTTTTATTTTCTCCTATACAAAATATAGAGAAAGTATTGCAACCATTAAAAAATTCGAACTCCAAATTTTTGACCTCCCTCATTTCGAAAAGCACATTTTGACATTATGTCTGTCTATGAATACGATAACTCAAAACTGCTTTGAGGTAGACAGATGAAATTTGGTGCATGGATTTCCAAATTCCAATCAAATTTGGAGCAAAATCTCTTAAGAGGAAATCTGGACATCTGTTCGAATATAACACAATAGCTACAAAACAAAGAGAGCTAGATGGATTAAATTCGGTATACTGATTTAACACTTATAGTGCAGACATCTGTCAAATGTTGAGCCAGATCCAACGAGAGGTGGACCGTTTGTCGGTCTATATTTTCAGAAGCTTGTACATGTGATGATTCAAAAATGAAATGATTTAAATATATGGAATTTGATATGCAATTATTAGAAAGTTATAGGGGGACAAATCCCGCTGGTTGTGCTCTATAATTTAGGGAAGTAAAGCGAGTGTGCAGTTATTGTGTTACACAGTTGTGGTATCGACATGCAGGCGGATGAATGGGCAGACTTCCCATGCACGCATGTCGCAAACATGGACAAAAACTCCGCTCTTTTGATAGAAAGGCACTATGTGGTATCTCATACGTCGGGCATATTTTACATGTCTGAGTCGTCATGTTTACATATCGATAATGATATAATACAGAAATATTTTTCAACATAAAGATTTCGAGATCGAATTTATTGAAGATTATGGTACTTCCACTTCGTATACTTTGTTTATGAAAGTATGCGCCCATTTTAAAAACTGCTGTCTCAAGGGTCTAATGGTAGTGGGCAATGTATTCGAAGAAAAAAAAATTATAGAAAGCGAAACTTCAAAAATAAAAAAGGGTTCCTGTTTTAAAGAAAGCATTTGCATGAAAACATAGTCATATAGTATGTGCAGTCTGAACAAATATTCTAAAAATAAGACATTCATTCAAATACAGGCTTAACCCTTTATTTACCAAATTATGTTGCCATCCATTTTTCATCTTCATTTTTGCACCAGTAGTTAAGTTTTCTTGCAGAATAATCCCAGGGAACAAAGAAAACTATTTTAATTAATAGAAATATCTTAATTTAATTAATTAAATATTTTTAATTCTTATTTTTAGCTTATATTAACTTCTTCATATTTGGGTTACATTCTCCGTGTTCTTTAGAATACCATCAGCAAAAATTGTCATATTACGAAGATATAAGCCAGATTTAAATGATACTTTTAAGTATCGTCAGTAAATAAAGGGTTAGTGAGATGAAGAAGTCGGCTGACATCCACTTGCAACACTTGGCAAAGTAAATTATTTCTCTATAATGGATAATTACTTTTTAATCGATCGCAGAGTGTGGCGGTCAGATAATCGGAACTCTACTGTGTCCTCTGAAATATTTTTAGTCGAATTTCAAATTTTATTTTTTAGAGATAAAATTTAAAAAAAAAACTACCTAAGAACACTCCTTAACCTTTATCTTCATATAAATAAAAGCCATGGTGTGTGTTAAAAAGAATAATATTTTTTCAAAGTTCAAAAAAAAATATTAAATTAATTAGAAATTAACAAAAAGTTATATTTTTACATTTTGAGCCTTTCATATTAATATATGCTTTTGTTGGTCTTAAATGAGTGATTCTTAAAATCAATCATTGGTCAATCGGTATAACGGAGACAACCTTTCTTATACTAAGCGTTTATAAACAAAATTTGCAGTACTAATATAATAAATATTAATAACATATGGACAAAATTAGATGATTTTTAAAATCATCTGATTCAATTGTTATTCTTATTGGTAAAAGGATTTTTATATAAAATAGTATAACATATAAAGTAGTTTTTGAGTTAAAAATATTGTACATGAAAGAATTTTAATCTAGAGATAATACTGGATATATCTCTTATTTTTTTATATAAGAGAGCAATTACAAAATCTTTTATTGAAAAATGGCTAATTAAAAATATATTCATGAATTTAAGATGGCTCCATTTATGTATAGTTCATGATAACACGATGCATTACAGTCTGAAGATAAGAATTGCCCTCTTCAAAAAGTAATTCGAAGAATGCCACGTTATTTACCGGAATTTTTAGGCAGTTTGTTTCTTTTTCAGGTTTTACGTTAAAAGTATGGGGAGGAATTCCAATTTTAGTCAGATACGTGCTATTTTATTTTTGTTTTTCAAACTAGACGTCTTTTGAACTCAAACCAGTTTCTTCTTTCGGAGAATTTCTTGTTACATCTTCGGATGTCTGGCTTTCAATTTTTTTTTTTTTTTTAATCTATTTTCAATTTTTGACTACCTGGGATAATTTGTTAGATTTTAAGTATTCTCAAGTGAACGAATTAAACTGCTTTCAACTCAATATGAATATTAGTTATTTAATATTCTTTGCTTTCTTTTTTTCCCCCCTCCTTAAAAAAAAATCTGTTTTAATTTTAAAACTAATCTACATAATATTCTGTCGACAAGCTGGAAGGCAAAGACAGATTGCTTTTATCTGGAGATATAAGGAGAGAGATACAACTCCTTCCCTCCACCATTTCCACCTATAATTTCCCCAGGGTTGGAGAGAATGGCAGATTAGAGTTTTTCAAGGAGATGTCAGATGTTTTTGTTAAAAAGCAGTCGAAGGTAGGAGTCGAAAATAACTTCTCAATCTGAGGAATTGCAGCAATTCAAAAACTTTAGATGCAGATTTTATTCATTATGATGAGGCAATCATTTATCTGTCATGAATTAACATTCTGTCTTCGGCTATAATGAAGATATGAGGAATAAGTGATGTATGAGAAAATTTCAAACAACCATATTTTTACCTCATTAGAGCTAGAGGGACCATCTGCAAACTCTATCTAGACTTTCTCTTTTCTTGCACCTGTTCAAATCCAATTAAAAATGAATAAAACTATTAGCAGGATGTAATCTTTTAAAGAATCTATCTAAAATACTGTGTATAACAAATGACTATACATATTAGAAACTGATCATGCCTTCATTAAAAGAGAACGAATACTTGCTTGCTATCATACGTGAGGATTTTTTTTCTATTTTATTGTTTTAATCTGTTGTCTGAAACAGTGAATGAATGAAATCAGTTTTGATTTTTTTTATTTGCTAAATATCACATAATAAAAACTGTAAATACTTTAGTGAGTATTTTTTTTTCGCTTGTTTTCTATATTTGGGCTTGTGCAAGCATTGCACTTGCACTGTTTGTCTATCTAGTTTTTATCATCTTTTCCGATTTTTTAAAATTAATATTTAAAAATTAATCATCGAATGCTTTTTAATTATTTCAGTCAAGTTTGCTGCAATTTTGAGGATTTTGTGATTAAATATTTTCGACTTCTCCGTTTTTAGGGAGTATTTATTGTAAATCTTCCTTCTATTCAGAATACGATTTACTTCATATCCGAATGTCACGGGCAGGGATAATTTTTGAGAAAATGTTCTTTTTTTATTTGAAATTGTATGTGAATCAAATAATTCAATACTGTCTTTAAAAATTATTTTTATGTACTCGTTGCAATCCGCGACTTAGTAATGCTATATAAATATTTGTTTTAAAAATATGCGAATAATTGGTATATTATATTATAAATAACATTCCAAGCGCCTCTTTTTTTTGTAATAAAATTCTAAGAATTTGTTTACAGTGCAGTTCAGTAAAGTTGGGCTTTCAAACATATTTACAAAAAACCAACAAAAAATTATGAGTTTTTTTTTTTCCTTCTTATTTATAATTTTTTCACTTATATTATATAAATTATCGACTGTCCTGAGTTATTAATTCCAAAGAAATTTCAGTCACAACTAAAACTGGCTGGAATTGTCTCCCCTAAACTTTCTCGCTTACTTCCGAATAAAGATATTGCTCACCCTCATTCCCACTCCTTGCACATAAAAATTGTGCTAGTTTGTGAACACCGCGAGTTTTATTTTCAGGATCGCATACATGAGCGTTTCGTGCTTCGTTGCATAGCTGAATACGCATTTTGACTACCTTTTTTAAGCGATCAAAAAAATTGACACACATTGAATTCAACTTTAATAACAAGATCACGTCACAAATTTTACTTTTTCAATTCGTTGCGATTTTTGTGTTATCCCATGCGAATGGGCAGACCTATTAGTTTGAATTCGATGCAGGTCTACATTTTAGATGTTAAAACTGTGCGCTAAATTTGATCCATTTATTTCTGCATATTTTGTACTTATCGTATTCACTTGCCCTGAGGCAAACTTGTCAATCAATTTTGTTTAAAATTTGACAGGTATCGACGAATTTGTTGTTAAGACCGCATACCAAAGTTAATGCTTTTCAGTTTCTACAATAACAATACTTTCTCTTTATCTATGAGTAAGTAAAAAGCGATGTTTTTAATATGAAATCAGCGGGAGTTGTGTCCCTCAAAACTTTCTCTAATAAAGGTGAATTTCTGTTTCAGATGCGTCCGATTGAAATCAAAATTTGACACAGAATTAAATTGCAGTCACAAAATCACATACCAAATTTGATATATTTAAGCCTTTGCGTTTTTGAGGCATCTCATTTACATGTTTGTGGTATGAAGTTGCAAGCTGACTGACGTTCAATCCTTGTTGGATATATCTCAAAATCTGTTAGATGCCTGTAATGCAGATATTGAATCTGTGAACAATATTTTATCCATCTAGTTCTCTTCGTTTTGTAGTTATGTTATCTAATATTCGAATAGCAAGACAGCAAGATTTCCTTCCTCTTAATCGATTTTACTCAAAATTTTACACATGTTTGGTGTAAAGGCATCATACCAAATTTTATCCACTTAGCTCAAAGCGTTTTTAGTAGCAGACAGGGGCCGCGATGGCTTGGTGGCAAGGTCTCGGTATCGGAACCGCAAGGTTTCTTCGAGAGACTTTTCCATGGAAGAACCGTCATGTAAGAAGGTCTGGTGAACGTTAAATCCGTCGGGGCTACACGTCCTCCTGCTGGTGTGGTGTGGAAGTTTGGAGAGGGGGTGTTAGCTCAAAGTGACGTCCTCGTCATCTGACCGCGGGTCAAAGTTACGACACCCATCCCAAAATAGACCTAGTGTTGCTTTGAAAACGGGATATTAATATAACTAAATTGAACTAAAATAAACTTAGTCACAGACAGATATTTTCCAAAAAATATGTTTTTCAAAACTGTGGGAGGTCTAAAGCATGAAAATTCGTCAAAATCTCAAGGTGTTTTGTTACTGCAATAATTTCTCTATTCTTAGTAATTATTAGTAAAAATAAAAATGAATCACCCATTTTCTTTTACAAAGAAGAAAACAAATAACTTGTAAACTCAGAAATCTTCTGTTTATTAAGTCGCAATCGTATGCATAACCCCCCAAGGCGTAAATAATAGTTTTAGGGACAATTTTTGTGCTGATGTGTGCCTTTTATAGATCCTCTTGCGGGTGATCCGACGCGATTGCCATTACCTTCCAATTACCACTCAATTTGGCGGGTCATTGGGAGTTCGATAATGCACAAGTAATAAATGTATTACCCCGATCATCATCCTTCTAATAGAATGTTGCTGTATTTTTAAAGCACTGAACTGTCGGAAAGTAAGTGAAGAGGATTTCCTCAGCGCCACGAAATCGTTTGCCTCCCTGCCTAAAAAAGAGCACCTGAGCGACATGAAACTCTAGATTCCCGAAATAGAATGAGAAGTTGGTGTGAAATGGACTGCCGTGCAAACGCCCGGACATCACTCAGCAAACGATTCTTTTTTCCCCCTTCTCGCATTCCTTGCTGCGACGTCAGCTGCCTCCCTTGACATAACCTTACGATGAATCTACGCAAGATGAGTGTGAATGTTTGGGTTCCTCGCATTTCCAGGCAACCAATTCTTGTTGGGTTTTTAAAGGTCGCGGTATAAAAGTGAAGAACGGAAGTCGGAGGCCCCTACAAAGATATTACGAAGTGTGACAGTGCGGTATCTAGTCCGCTGTGCTTTTTTCGTCACTTACAGTTGCGTCATAGTAAAATTTAAATCCTTGTTTTCATGATTTATTTAAAATTATGCATCGGTTTTTTTTTCACTCATTTGTACTAAAGGCAAACCCCCATGCAGCAATCCAAGAAGTTTTGAACAGCTCAAAGACTTCATTCTGAGGTTTTAATTTTTGATTCATAACCAGAATGACACGATGTTCGCTATGCGAATCTAAAATATTCGAATAATCGTTGCAATTGTTTGGGATTTAAATGGTGTTGTAAAGTTAAAAGGTAATTTTAAGAAGTAAAAACAACAAACTGTCCGAAAAATTGAACACTAACATAAATATTACTGAAACCTTTACTCATCTTCGAATGATTTTGGTAGAGCTGAAGTGAAGTGTGACGAATAATGTATTTTTTATTTATTTGACGTGAACGTTGCTTAACAACATTTTATACTTTCTCGTGTACGAAGCATAGAGAAAATTCAAACTTTGACGAATATTCGCGTTTTTGATCTCAGTGAGTTCGAAAGACACACTTTTTGAAAATGTTTATCTGTGACAAAGATACTCAAAAACATTTTGAGCTAAATGGATAAAATTTGGTATATGGCATGTACACTAAATTTGTAGATTTCTATTAAATTTCAAGTAAAATCCATTCCAGTTTTTCGAATATCAGTTAAGAAGATAAGTACAAAACGAAGAGAGCTAGATGGATAAAATTTGGTACACGAATTTAACATCTAAAGTGTAGACAGATTTGTAAAATGTTTAGCCAAATCCAACAACGCGTTGAACTCTGTGAATCTGTACTTTCAGGAGCATAACAGAAACACGCATTAACTTAAACATAACAAATCTGGTATCTAATTTTGTGACTGCAATTATAGTATTATGTCGAATTTTAGTTTCGCGTCTAAAACACAAATTCTTTTTTTGTATAGTATTAACTGCTTGCCGGCTATTAATCGTCAGAAAAAAATCTAGCGAAAGATTCCGCGATGGATTCAGTAAAATTGCTAGAATCTCACCAAAGATTAATATTTCATAATTACTGTACACCAGTGCCATGGAAGGCATTCTCTGGCATAGGGTCTTTGTTAGAGATTATGCCAGCAAGGTTTGGGAATATCGCTAGTTCCCTTAACGGGTCTGTTGAGAGAAAGTGAAGTTTCCTCCATAGAGTGAAAATACGATTTTCCCATCAATAAATTTTGATTTGTCTTGAAAGTTATATATCAACTGCGAGTCATATGATTTTAAGCTTTGGTCAGGGTGTAACATCATCAAAGTTTATACAAAGAAATCAAATAGTGATGCAAAAAAAAAGGATATAGGATATATTATAATGAATAAATGTCGTTTACTGATGCAAATCATGAATCGCTAAAATCTATTATGTAAATTGTTGAAACAACAGATAAAATAGTTTTAAAAGATCAAGGCTTAAGACAGATGGAATTTGCATCTCCGAAATCCCGTGAGCCGTTCGACAGCAATAACGAAATATTTACGTGTAAAAGGCGATAATTGATTTAAAATGAATGTCCAAATAGTAACTTCCTCAACGTAATATTAATAAAGAAAAAAAAACAATAAATTAAAAATATAGTAAATTGAATCAGGAAAAATAAATTAAAGTTGAATTTTTTTGAAAAGGAGATTTCGCATTTTCATTTGTGAATTTTTAATTTTACATCATTTTCGTCTCATTCGCAAGAATTTGCATCCAATATCTGGAGCTATTGGACTGAGAGAATTTCATACCAATTGCCGGTTTGGGTGTCAGGAAAATCTTTTGAATGAAAAACGAAAGAAGACTGACACCAGGAATTCATGTTTTTCAATGAAAACATGAAACACAGCGGTTAGTTTGTGGGGAGGCAAATTCTAAGCACTATAAAATAGGGTTGTTAAATTTTTATTGTTGCATGAATGAAATAAAGAATAGAACACGCGGCATGAAACTGTGGATTCTTAGAACGGATTGCCGTTTTTTTGCCCCTCTCCCGATATTTTTTGCGTTGAATTGGAAATGTGGAAGGTGAGCGAACTTCTGTGTCGAATGTTCTACCGTGAAACTGGCCATTTAATGAATCATTTTAGAGCACGCTGCCGGAAACAATAGCCAGAAAGCCCCGTTGTTGTTTCTTCATCCCCCCACGTGACCTGTGCGCTTATGATTCATGTCTGGCGGAGCGGCAAACCCTTAAATAAAATCAATACAAGCCACCACAGAATATTTTCCTTTTTAAAAAAATACCGATAAGGATCACGCTACGCCACTGCATAAACAAGAGAACGGAACTTTCGAACTGTTTGCTTCATCGGTTAGGCCTGTTGCGGTTGATAACCGAGTTCCGTGTTGAGATAACGCTGCCGCTGGAATTCGGTTTAATAAAGAAAAGGGACCGTTGCCAACTGCCAATCGATTTTTATTTAATTTTTTTAAATGAATGCCGAAAAGGTTACAATTATGCATACCGCATTCATTGGTATACTGATAGCATTGTTGATCACCAAATTTAGAACAAGGCGGTTTCAGTCTGTTTTTTCATTCCTTAATCATGTTCGCTATCAACGTTTAGAAGGCAGATTTTTAAAACTACTCTGTATTTAATGATGTGTTTTTACCTAAAATGCGTTACAAAAAAAAATTTTCTTTGGAAAAAAATGGGTGATTTTATGTTAATGCAAAATTGTCATTTACACTTTGACATAAAATCATCATTTGCATTTTCGCAAAATTCATTTATTGTTTTCGCAGAATCGGGTTTATCCAAAGAGAATCCGAAAATGGGTATGGATGAAAATGCTTTTGAAATCAATATAAAAATGCGTTTAAATTATTTTTATTAACAGTATCAGGTCATAATAAACAGTAGCTTACATATCTAATTGTTTCTTGAAAAATTACCGGAACTATGCCAAGCGATTTTTAAAAACCAATAGAAAGCTAATTCTTTATAAGTTATCACTCATTTTAAAGAATGTAATAAATTTTAATAAAATATTGGAAAACTAACTTACTGACATAACTTAATATACATTTGTTACATATAGTATAAAAGCAGCCTTTTGAACTGTGAACTTTAATGGGTGAATCACCTAAATTATTATTACTAAATTTTCATTAAAATTTTCTTAATGCATCACACTATTTCTGTGCAAAATTTTAAGAAAATTTATTCTGTGATAAATTTTATGTCTGATTTCTATAACAAAAAAAGATCGCTTTTACTCTAAATATAATCGTATTAATAACTTAGGACATCTGACTTTTCTTTGTATTGCCTACTTAGTGATATTTTGTTAATATTTGATATAAACGATTATTACTTTCTCTTATGCGAAATATAGAGAAAATATTATAACAGTCAAAAAATTCGGATGCAAAATTTTAACGAATTTCTGCGTCTCCCCCCCCCCCCGAGTTCGAAAAACACATTTTTGGAAAATGTCTTTCTGTTTATCTTTGTCAACAATAACTCAGAAATGTTTTTAACTAGACGATTGAAATATGATATACGATCTTTATACCAAATTTGTAGCTTTCTAGTAAATTTTGAGCGAACTCCGTTCAGTGTAAGTCTGTCTGTCCAGTTCGAATATAAGCTAATACAATAATTACAAAACGAAGAGATCTAGAAGAATAAAATTCAGTACACAGATTTAACATCTATAGTGTTGATAACTCTCAAATTTTGTGCCAAACCGAACTGGGTAGTTGAGTCTGTTGGTCTGTACTTTCAAAAACATATAAACAAGGTAACTCAAAAATGCAATGACTTAAATAAATCAAATTGATATGTGATTTTTTGACAATGAGTAGTTTTGTGTCAAATTTATTTCAATCGGTTGGGAAAACGCTTCTAAAATACGATTTTCGGATACTATTAACCGTGTACTAGGATTAATCGCCAAGAGTGGCATGATAGATTCAATTGGAATGCTAAATTCACGCCAAAAGTTAACTATTGTACGCCAATGTCATGCAAGGCATTTTGTGGGTAACATCGTTATTGGAGAATATGCGAGAAAGTTTTGGGGAGACAGTTACCGCTTTAATAATTATTTAATTAGTTCCTGGATGAACTTTACACAATTCCATCTTATTTATATCCTTGAGGCATTTTTTTTTCTCTCTTTCTATGATATTCTCTTTGTAACGTTTTATCTGTTTTTGTAAACATACACGTTTGTCCACGGTTAAAGAATTGGTTTCTAAGTGCCATTTTATGGATTTCTAATAACTGTTGTAGGTGGCACTGAGGGTGCATCATTTGCTTTTCGAAACTGAAACAATTGATTGTACAATGAATTTGCTTATAATATTATTATTAATAATTCTGGGGGGGGGGGGAATGCAGCTTTAGTAATTTTTTGTAATTTTTTTCGAAGACAGTTGTATTTTTGGAGTTAGTTGCGTAGCTGTTGGTTATATAGTTCATCTCTTTTTTTTTGTTAAATATGGTACACATCTTAAATTTATGGAAAGGCTTTCAAGTAATATTTTAGATATACTAAATTTTCATATGAATAATTTCAACTGCTTATTTTAAGCATTGCCTTGACGAATGAAAAGATTGTTATGTAAGTTTTTTTCTGGAAAATTAATTAATCTGTTTTAATTCACAGTCATACTATTTGCTGGCACACCAAACCTATATGCTTTGTCTTGATTCCTGCACCATTTCATTTCGAAACTATTTTTATCTTGTTTATCTTTCTTTTCTCGTTCGAGTTGAATTATTTCGTTTGAATCATTTTGACCATTCAGAGATTTCCTTCAATTCTAATTCATGTTTTCTTTGTTAAATCTAAAGTAATGTAAATTCTAAGCGTTTTTTATATAGTTTCCATTTTATATCTTGGAATATTTATTCGCAAGTGTACAAAGGAGATTGACATTAATTTTTTTAAAATTTCAAAGAATCATTAATTTTTATAAGAAAAAAATCCTTCAAAAAATCGGCTGCATTTCCTATTTAAATTTTATACTAACTCGTAGAATAACAAGATATGCTAATGAGAGGATATTCGGAATCGAAATGTTACTCTGTTGGAGGAAGAAGGGCTTCTGTGGCCTGGTCTTTGGTGAAAAAGTCTTTGCTTCGGAACCGGAGGGTTTCAAATTCGAGACCCGATTCCACCGAAGAACAGTCAAGCAAGTCTAGTGCACGTTAAATCCGTCGGGGCAAACGTCCTCCCACTGGCGTGGTGTAGAAGTTTGGAGAGGAGTGCCGGCTCAGGTGTCGTCCTCGTCATCTAACCACGGTTCAAAATTGTGAGGCCCGTCCCAAAATAACTTGAGTGTTTCTTTAAAACGGAACGTTAATATAACCAAAACTGAAGGGGAGAGAGAATTCTACTTTATTTAAATGGTACGGTTTCAAATGCCTTTGTAGCCTTCAAGCAATTGCGGATTCATGTATTTTTGCAGGTCTAGACTGTGCAAATTATGAGGCTTCTTTTTTAACAGCAAGTGAATTTGATTTCACATTTCTGCATTTTTTTCTTTTAGTCTAGTATTTTTTATTTTTTTTTTTATTTTATTAACTTTATGAAAATCTATTTGCTTTAATTTATTTACTACTAGCCGCCTTTGGCGACCAGCTGGTTCGCCAATCTTAATGTTCGTTAAAATTTTAATAATTAAATATTTTATGCAATTTCTACTTTAATAGCTTCTTCATCAAAATATTTTAAAACTTCAAATTTTGATTATCATATAATTCATTCATAATATTATAAAGGCCTTCAGTCATAACGTAATATGTATCTCTCTCATTTTCTGTTAGCACCCGTAGAATTTATGCTTTAAATTAAAGTGGAAAGAATTTATCTTCAATTAATATAATAATATTTTTTACTGAAACAAAGCATTTTTTTATAATCTGATTACTGAAAATAGAGTCACTCAGCGTTTAAACTTTATGGGCACTAAAGAATATCTTTTTTAATTTATGTAATATCTCAAGAGTTGGTCAACAAAATTTTCTTAGATTCATTATGAGCAGATCGATTAATTAACAATGTTTAAATTTAAATGCATCAAACACTAAGAAAATAAAACGAATCGTTTAAAATAAACGGTTGAAAACAGGTTTTAAAAAAACTACTTAAAAAACGATGTACTTAAAAATATAAGCATATACAAAAAATATATAACTAACATAAATACAATTCACTTACAAAAGCATGCAACTAACCCAAAAATAATTTAAATCATCCATTGATAACGTTGTCATGGCAACAATCAGAACAGAATGCGCATGCGTGAATTTTCTTCGCCGGTTACGTAACGCAAATACGTGATTTTTTCTACGCCAGTTGGGGTAACGCTATGCGGATTAGAAATTTTTAATTTCCTTTATTCTGTTTTATTTTAATTCAAAAGTACTTCAGAATGAATCTGAAAGATTGATTCATTAACAATGTTTAATTTTAAATGTATCAAACATTAAGAAAATAAACAGAACCGATTGAAATAATCCGCCGAAAAATTTTAACCCTAGCCTCATTACTGTTGGGAGAAAAAAAAACTGAAGCCTTACTCATTTGGCGGTGGGGAAAATAGAAGATTTTTTTGGCGGGAAAGTTAGTTTTTAATTAATAATTAAAATTCTAATTAAAAATTCGAAAAAAGAAACCCCAGGTGCACATTCCCAACCTCCAAGGTATACATGTACCAAATTTGGTAGCTGTAGGTCAAACGGTCTGGCCTGTAGAGCGCCAACACACACACACACATTGAGCTTTATTATAAGTATAGATTACTTAAAACTGTCTGGCATCCATGTTTCTGCGTAATGTTATCGTATCATACTTTCAGTTTTATAAATAATTTAACAACTAATTAAACATAATGTGGGAAAAGGCAACGACCAGCATTAATATTTGAAATATATTTATTAAGATTAAAGTACAAAGGACAAAACATTACTACATAGAACATAAAAGATACATGAGCGTGAGCTGCACGTCTTGCAGTCTCACTGCCCAACTCTCGTCTGCCAATAATGGCGGGAAAGCATCACGTGATTAATGACGTGACGCAACATGGCCAGCATGGCGCCATACAGGATACGGGATCTGTCAGCGCTTCCCACATCGGCCATCATGACAGGATAGGCGACCTCGCCTTATGGTACCCAGTACAATGAAGTAAATATATAAAACAAACAGCAAATACAGGAAAATAATTTGTAAAATTGAAATATTCACATGATAAAACAAATAAAATAGTCATACCATCCGTGACAGCATAAGTATATTGCAATACAATAGCGTGCACTGGAAATATCGAATAACTAACTAAAAATAAAAATAATATTAGTGTTGAACATATAAAAATATAAAAACACAAAATAAACAGAGAAAAAAAAATCAAAGTCTATATCGTCCAAATATACACACACAAAAAGAAGGAAAATTATTCTCTTTCTCTTTAAGTAGTGTTCAGTGTTTTCTTTTGAAACACAATTCAAGTGATATGTTCTATATTGCTGGACCATGGTTTCATATATTCTGCACAAGTTGAAGTTTTTGATGGTCCATCGAAGAAATCATACTTTTCAACATCGTATGTGTCGTTTGCTTTAATTTTGATCACTTTATATGGTTCGAGAAATTTTTGTTTCAATTTCAGACCAGGGCCAAATTGAGTGCGCTTGATTGCGACGAGATCATTCAATTGAAATTTTTGAGCATGTTTCCTACGCAGATTGTAGGTACGGCGATTTTCTTCTTGGATTTTGAGGATTTGTTGTTTTGCATCTTTACGGAGCTCATCACGCTGTTGGAGAAATGCAGACTGGATCTCTTCGTTGACGATTTCGAGGATTTTTATATCATGCTCAGATTTCATTTTAGTTCCAAACAGAATTTCGAATGGAGTAGAATTGATACTTCGTTGAAATGTAGAATTAATAATTTGCTGAACGGAAGCAACATGGCTATACCATTTCTCAGGGTTTTCTATGGATAGCTTGGAGAGTACAGATATGATAGTAGAATTAAGTCTTTCTACCTGACCGTTTGATCTAGGAAGTCCAGCTGTAATAGCAATGTGGGTGATATGCTGATGTTCACAATATTCTTTGAATGACGTAGATGTGAAAGCGGTACCTCTGTCCGTAATAATCCTTGAAGGATTACCGAAAACTGATCTTTGGCATTCGAGCTTATTGAGAACTTCAGCGGTGTCGGTGGACTTGGTCGGGTAAAGCCACACAAACTTCGTAAAGGAATCGATGATCGCCAGAATATGCTTATATTTCTTAGAAGTGCTGGGAAGAGGACCCAAATGATCAATATGATATGTATGAAAGAGAGTATCGTCTTTGTCAAGTGGATGCAAAGTGCCATCTAATTTGCCACGTTTTCTGTTATTTAGAATGCATGTTACACAGTTGCGTATGCATCGTTCAATTTTCTCTTTCAAGTTCGGAATAAAGAATTCTTTGTTTAACATTTCCTGCTTGCGTTTTACTGCAAAATGGCCTCGTTCATGACAGGATTTAATAATGTTGGCCTGCATATCATCAGGTACGACAAATAAATCGATTCCGTCTAAGTTCTTATATAAAATGTTGTTTTTGACTATGTAGTTCTCGTAAGGTGCATTTTGAAGTAATGCTTTTATAGATGTAATATGCTCATCTGTCTGTTGAGCTTTGAAAATTTGAAGATTGACACAGTCTTGAATGATCATGCAGCATGGGCTTCGGCTAAGAGCGTCGACATGAGTCATCTTTGAACCGGTTCGATGCTCTATTTCGTAGTCAAAATCCTGAAGGTATAATGCCCATCGCGAAATCCGGGAATTCATTTCTTTTTTATTTAACGTTTTGACGAATGCATTACAGTCAGTGATAATTTTAAAGTGTGATCCGAGGATGTAAATTCGGAATTTTTTAAGAGCTTCTACAATGGCGAGTACCTCCAGTTCATAGCTGGTGTATTTTCTTTCGCTGTCAGACGTTTTCTTGGACATATAATACACTGGATGGAATTTGTTATCATCTTTGGATTTTTGTAGTAGGACTGCCCCCAAGCCATCAATTGACGCGTCTGTATGAATTTCAATGGGACTGCCTTGATTAAAAATAGTTAAAACGGGTTTATCAGAAAGTAACTGTTTTAAGCGTAAAAACGCAGTTTTTTGCTGAGCTTGAAATAGAAAGGGGCTGTCCTTACGAAGAAGATCACTAAGTGGTTTTGCTATAGTAGAGTATGAGGGAATAAATTTTCTAAAGTATCCCGTAAGACCTAGAAAACGTTGTACGTCTTTTGCATTTTTTAACTCAGGATAATTAAGAACGGCTTTAGTTTTGGAGGGTGAAGGGAGCAATTTGCCGTGTTCTACTACGTGACCCAAAAATTCAATCTGACTATGCAAAAATTGACATTTTTTAAAGTTTATATCTAGTCCATAATCGCGAGCTACTTTTAGAACAGTGTTAAGGCGTTCGAGAGCCTCAGATTCATTTTTTGCGGGAATGACGATGTCATCCATATACGGGAGGACAATGCCTTTTGCAATAAGATCACGAAAAACGGCATTTATGTATCGCATAAAGACAGGAGGACATGAACTTAAACCGAATGGCATATAACGGAATTGAAATTGACCTGTATTTGTGACGAAACTGGTGTAACAACGACTTTTTTCTTTTACCGGCACATGAAAAAATCCGTTACGCAAATCGAGAGTACTGAAAATTTTAGCATTTTGAAGACGATCTAAAATGTCATCAATTAATGGTAGTGGATAATGGTCTTTAACTAATTTACGATTTAATTTTCTATAATCTATACAGACTCTATGTTTTCCATCTTTCTTACGAACTACGACAACTTGACTAGCATAGGGTGAAGAACATGGTTCTATAATTCCATTTTTTAACCACTCGTCTATCTGCGCATTTACTATATCACGTTCGGCAAAGGGTAAACGTCGAGGAGAGTGGAAAATTGGCTCATCGTCAGTAAGCGTTATATCAAGTGCGATGTTCGTGGTTTTAGTTTTGTTAGGTTTATAGGCTAACAAAATCTGTTCAACCTCATTGCGAGTTTGTTTAGAAATATTCGGACCTATATCAAACGTGGGAGTTTCGGCAGAAATAGCCATTATAAAACTGTCAGTTTCAACAGGATCATCAGATTTAGAAATTTTGGAAAATACAACACCGTCAGGTTTAATTGTCAAATTTGCCTGATTTATTACGTCGCAACCTATTATTAGGTCATAAGTAGTACAATTATTAGGTACCACAGAAATAAAAACAGGAAAACTTTGTTTGTCAATAATAATTTCAGATTCAAAGGAACCTATTATTTTAGTTTGGGAAAAACCGAATCCAGTTAGTGTCATCTTGTTATTCGTCAACGGCGGCGATCCTAGTTTAATCCATGCAGAATGTTTGAGAAGTGTCGAAAAACTACCAGTATCGACTAATCCGGCAAGTGTATTATTAAGAATAACAACCTCTTTATGCATATTCGACGGAGAATGCAATAAATGTAAAGTGTTGACATTATCCCGTGGGGTAGAACTGTCATTCCGAGTAGTACGGTGACAATCGGAAGATTTATGTCCGAAAAAATTACAAGAAAGACATTTAGGACCACGATTACGATTAGGGCAAGACTTTGCGATATGTCCAAAATCGTTACAGTTGAAACAACGCGTCTTACTGTTAGTCGGATTACTAAGATTCAATTTTGATTCTCTTTGTTGGACAGGGATTTTATGTATTGTATCACGTCTTTGGCCGTCATTAGCATATCTAGAATACGACATCTTTGAATTATTTGCGTTCATTGCACTTACGATAGTTTCGAAAATTCGTAATTTTTCTTTAAACTCAGAATAACATTTTGCACCGTAAAGAATAATTTTATCAGAAGGGGAACCCTGTATCCCATTTATTGTGTATTGAATAACAGAACATTCATCAATAAGGGTTTCAGACTGATTCGCAATTTCACGCATGGCAATAAAATATTGCATAAAAGTTTCATTCGAGTGCATTTTACGTCTTTCTAGTTGTTTATGTATTTCAATCGAAGTTACTTTATCGGAAAATTCATTAATGAATGCACTTTTAAAAGCATGATAGGAATTTAGATTTCTTTGAGAGAATAAAAAGATTTAGCTGCGCCGGAAACTAATCTCTTTACAAAGATTAATTTTTGTTGTTCGCTTAAAGAAGGAAAAAGAGAAAAATTCTCTTCAACATCATAAAAAAAACTTTTAATCGAATAGGAATCATTTCCTGTGAAGTTTCTGCTACTACCACAGAGATCGCGTAATAAAAAACAAAACTGAAGGTTTATTTCATTCATCGTTTGTTTATTCGAGGGATCATTTTCGAGTGATTCCCTTTTGGCGCCAGTAATTAATGCCTGACTGTTATTTATTAATGTTTCGTCTGAAGTTACGGGGATGGGGAAGGAAGAATTATTACCCCCATTACTTGTTGAACTTTCGGTTTCAGAAATCTGTTGAGGAGATAAAGGTTTTTCTTCTGTTTCCGATAAAAAACTAGTATCTAGCGAGTTCTGAAATTCATTTAAATTTGTTAGGGCTTTAAAAATATTTTCACACAAATCATCTTTGTTACTTTCGTTTACTTCTAAATGTAATAAATCAGAAACGGAGATAAAATCAGATAAAGAAAAATTATTCAACAACTCTTGTTTATGTTTTTCTACATCTAAATTTTCAAATCTTTCAAAATTTCTCATTCTTTTTCTAGAAGAATGGTCAAAATTACTGTAACCTAACACAGAGTTAAGCAATTTTACGGAATTAGTTTTTGCATATTTAAGGGAGTTAGCGATTAATTCAATATCGCCTAGTTTTAAAGACATTGTAATGAATTAAAACAGAACTAATGCACATTCACTCGGGATTAAAATTTAAAGGGAGAATGGAATAAAGTAACGTACTATACTATAAATTACAAACTTGGGAAAAAATTGCGCCTACCTGGTTGGGAGCAGTCGAATTATTCACTCTTAAAAGTTCCTTTTTTTTAAAGCAGCCAGTATATGTCAGCACAGTTGCACAAGAACACGAAGTAATTGAACCTTTAACGTTTCCACTTGAATCATATCCATCCAAAACGTGCACTAACGTCCATTAAAATATCCACGGCAAAAATCCACTCTTATCAAAATTATTAGCATCAATTTAACGTCTTAAATTGTACTAACGTCCACAGCTTTTCAACAATTTGGCGGGATTTGCTAGGGGTATTCACGAGAAAGGCCGAGCCCCCAAAAATGTGGGAAAAGGCAACGACCAGCATTAATATTTGAAATATATTTATTAAGATTAAAGTACAAAGGACAAAACATTACTACATAGAACATAAAAGATACATGAGCGTGAGCTGCACGTCTTGCAGTCTCACTGCCCAACTCTCGTCTGCCAATAATGGCGGGAAAGCATCACGTGATTAATGACGTGACGCAACATGGCCAGCATGGCGCCATACAGGATACGGGATCTGTCAGCGCTTCCCACAATAATGAAACATATAGGAACCTGGCCTGTTATGTTTGGTAAAGATTTAATGCTTCCAAATTTTTTATCATTCATAGAATTTGTATTTTTTACTACTTAATTCATTTGGCAAGTAAAAAAATAAAGTTTTTAATCAACTTGCTTGCTGACCTCTCTTGGCCTATCCCTAGTCTGTCTGTCGGGAAATCCGTCACAGTTTTCAATGCGAATTCTATTCTAAGTTATACATCTTTCTAATATTCGAAATAGCGTCAATGAAAAAAAAAATATTTTGCAAGAATTTTTTTTTTCTGTTGAACTCCAGAATTTCTAACAATAAAAGCTGATTTAGAAGACGCGCATCTTGCCCTCCTGGAATGTTAAATTATTCAATAAGATAGTGGCTTCTTCTCGTCGGCTATTTTCCCGCCAAAATTAGATTACGTTTCTCATTTTCCTTCACAAACGACTTTTCCAGGGAGATACAATGTGGGATTTTGCAACTATAAAGCACTTCCTACGTCATTTTCTCTGCTTTTACCACTAGAAGCCCTGGGCTATTTTTAGATTAGTTTAATCTAAAGTGAAATATTGCATAATTCAGTTTATCTTCTCCGAGAAGAGGAATTAAAATATTCCACCGATTGAAAATATGGCAGCTTGCCTATGTCATGTCACTCCTGAAAAACATTTACTTTTTTTTTTTAATATGCAAATGATTTTAATTTTCTTAGCTTCTTTTATATTCCATAGGATTTAAATTTAACTAAAGAAATTTATAAGCTGATGCCAGATACGTTGTTAATTTTATTATGATCAAAACAACATTTTTATTAATTATGAAAATAACTTTTCTTAATTGGATAATTTCATTAAACTTTGAAAATTGATTGATAGTTCAAAATGCAATGGATACATTTTTATTTTATTTTTATTCATACATTTTTCTATTATTATTTCCTAGAAGTTTGGGTGTGAGCGAGCCGTGAGTAAAAATTCTCCGAGATCGCCGAGTTGAAAGAAATATCCCTGGGAAATTTCTGAACAGATCTTCCTTCTTTAAAATGCATTTGTGTAACATTTTATACTGCTCATAGTAGTCGTATATATCAACAAAACAATGTAAATATAATTTTAATAAAGAATACCACTTTAAATCTGTTGCTTTTAATTTGAGAAATTTCATTTACCACTTGTGATGACTTCATTACTACGAATATCGAACATGGGAATGTCCTTAAAAAATTTAATATGTGATGGCTGCATTGCTACGAATATCGAACATAGGAATGCCCTTAACATGTGCAATTACTCTTCAAGTTACCCGAAAATTTTAGAATTTTACTGAAAAAGTGTCTATTAATGAAATTTTATATTCATTACAACAATTTTTGAAATAATTTTTTTATTTTATTCTTAACAAAACTATACTAACTGTTATGAAATTATATTGAAACTTTTTTTTAGAAAATCTGTATTCGAAATATTTTGCTCCCTAAAAATATGTGAATGCTTTAATATTTTAGTACGCGATATTTGGTGGGATTTACTTGAGGATCCACTTCAGCTTTAAGATATTTTGAAATTTTTGCGTTCAATTTTCTTCTACCACTTTTAATCACGTTTCCTTTTTACTTGTTGCTTTCATGCTCAGTTCTCTCTGAATATATTCAGTCGGGTATTTGGAATAGTACTTTATACACTTCTATATAGAGTGCTATTCCATCTATCCGGAAGTATTCTATAATAGTATACTTCCGGATAAATGAGTTGATACACCGGAGCTGAAAAAGAAGAATCGAGTTGCTATGATCATTTCATATGATATACTACTACATTCAAAAGGCTTCGAAAGTTTTTCAATATTTTTCAAAGGTAAATGAATTATGCCATCTCCTGCTGAAAAGTGAAGGGTACGAAGTAGCATGTGATCATCTAATCAGAATATGTCTCATTCAGTTCAAATACATACAATTAATATCCTTTAAAATTAATTCCGATGTATGATTTTCACTTCCATTTTTGTTTCGTAATATGTACACTTTTTAATTTACACGCGTTATAATTTGATTTATGAAATTAGATTCCCGTTTTCGTTCTTATGAAATAAAGTGATTTTTTTAAAAAATATGCATTCCTCGTTAATATTTATCAACTTTAAGAAAGAAGAATCAATCTGGTCGCTAAAGGTGACTAGTTTTATTAATTCTAATACAAACATGTTGTAATACTTATACAACATGTTTGTAATTTTTATGTTGAGAATAATACATTTAAACTCAAAAAAGAACTATAAATATAAAAAAGTTAGATAAAAATATTTGTATTAGCACGTATAATAAAAGCAGAAAATGTATTTTATATTTTAGAATCGAAAATATGTTCATGTTTACACGATTCTTTCTGCACAGTGTGAAAATTTTAAATGCACTTTTTTTTCTCGATGTCTGAAACATGAGATTAAAACAACGTCTTCGGATTTAATCAGTTGCAATTTCAGTTCTCTTCCTTGATTTTTCCCAGGCTCGCTTTCGGGTTCTATTTTTCACCGGATGTAAATTAGATTACATTTGTTGTTAGCTTCACTGAACAAGGCGATTGTTTATTCTTCTAATTGTTAATTTGACTGAGAAGGGGAAATTTCTTTCGTGTGGTTAAGATTTCAACGGTGATTAAATTTCTCTGAGTATTTATCGATGATTGATTGATTCACTGAATGATTCAGCCACAGTTAAAATTGATCATAAATATTCTTGGGAAAGTAATTTCTGTATCTTCGCAAAATAAAATGACGACCCGTTCTAGGCCCTGGCAGTTACTTATCCCATGCTCATTGCCCCTTTTCATTTTGTTATGAAAAAATCAGTTAAACTATTATTTAATGTCTGCTTTTATCATAACGTAAATATAAAATGCAAAAGAAGTTAGACATTGTGGTAGGACACTGAAACTAAAACTGAAGTATATAAGATTCCGTACTTTCAAGAATAAACAATATTTGTATTTCTTAATGCATAAAAAAAATCTGGTTCTATTTTGCAATTTCCACTTAAAATTTCAGATAAAACTATTTGTTTTTAAAATTTGGTATCTATTATCAACGTTAGCGTAAATTTTCATAGCTAATGAAAATCACTATACATTGAATTTTTGTAATCTAATTTATTGTAATAGCCGAGATATATTCAATTTGATTCATTTCTATCTGATACAAAAGAACATTTTCGAAGTTTTTTTTTTCTTATCTTGATGTCCCCGCACCATTTCTGTACCCGGCTGGGTACAGAAATAATGTGGGGTCGATTCTCCCTATCAATGACGGGACGTACTCCCCACGGAAAGAGTTGTGCCGTGATCGGTGATGGTCCTTAGTTCCCGCTGATGCTGTAGCGGCTGTCCGGTCATTCAGAATCTATCCGTGTTTCTTAGGGCCGGCCGTAATAATCAATGTGTGATTATCTTGATGCTTCTAAATCAGAGAGAATGTCTCATTCATTTTATTATTGTCAGCATTTTTAGCCATCTTTTTAACCACTTTCCAAGTAGAACATAACAACAGCAAATAAAACTAAATATCGTTAGATTTTTCCCTTCTCGTACATCAAAGTATAAAGAAAGACGAATCCCACGACTCCTTGAGCTCGAAAAGCATATTTTTGGCATTATGTTTGCTTGCCTGCTTGTCTGTCTGTTAAATGAATAAAATTCGGTACACATATTTAATCTGCATATTGTAGGTACCAATAAAATTTTGAGCCAAGCCTCTGTTCGGAACGCCTGTTGATCTGTCCTTTCAGAAACGTGTAAACGCGACAACTCATAAACGCAATGACTTAAATAAATCAAATTTGGTATGTGAGCTTGTGACCGCGATGGTAGTTTTGCGTCACATTTTGCTTTCAACCGGTTGGGAAAAACGCGTCGAAAACACAAATTCGATTTTCGGATACTATTAATCGCATAAAGCTCGCCAAGGGTCACACGATAGATTCAGTAAAAATTCTAAATCCGTGCCAAAGATTTCATATTTTGTAACTATTTAACGCCGATACCATGCAAATCGTTCTCTGAGATAACACTTATTAGAGAGTATGCGCGACAGTTTTGTGTAGACCAGTCCCTCTGGTTTACATTTATTTTTGCATCATTATCTGATTGAAAAATCTTCTAACCTTGATTTGAGGCCATTAAAAAAAATGGAAATAAAATCCTAACTTGTGTCTTTTATACGCAACCCCTCCCCCACCCCCACCCGTCCATCACTAGTGAATTGTTTATTCCCTCCAGCAAGCATCCCAGTTCTATCAGAATAGTTGATAAGAGGTTAGAAACACTTTTACTCCTGTCATACGCTTTTCATTTCGCATTCACTTATTCCCCGGCCTCTCTCTTTTTTTAAAAAAAAGTCTGTTTTTGTGTGTCGCAGGGCCGTCTAGGGGATTCCCTCTTTGGAAAAAAAAGGAAGAAGGAGGGGAGAAAGAGAACGGTTGGTGCATCCCAGCTGTGCGCTACCTCCCCGAAGTTTCCGCTCCGAATGGAAAAAGTTAAAAAAAGGCCAGAGCGTGCTTCTGTACCCATTTGGCGAACCTATATTTATTTAACAAGCGGCAGCCATAGTGGCGATATTTCGCAATAATTAATCTTATTTCTAATTTTTTTCATCTTTATTGACATAGATATGTAAACACTTAATTTTTGCGCCGTTTCGTGGAAGAAGGGAGAAGATACTTTTATGACTTTTAAACTTTTCTTTATTCCATCCCGGGAGGCATAATCTATGTACAGGCAAGAAGCGACAAGGTACATCTACATCGCAACACAAGAGCGAAAAGAGATAAGAGCCAACGAAATATTTATCCCCATGATTGTATGCTATTGGATTTTGAGAGGGATTTCTTTACACGTGTTGATTTAGGCAAGGGAATTATAGGGATCTTTTAAAAAAATTTGCTTAGATCGACACATTTTTGTCCCTTCACTCAGCGTGTGGGAACTTGTCGATTTCAGGAAGATTACAGAGTTCGTGTTGAATGAATTAAATAAAAAAAAGTAGATTAGGAAATAAGATAACATTTTAGAATGAAATGAATATGGGTTAAATTAAGATAAAAGTTTGGAAATGAATTAAGATTTAATTTAGATTTTAAAATATCATTTCATATATACATATAAATTGATATCCCTCTCATATCTTGATTCATGTTCTAAGAACGTTGATGACCCTCGTCTTGAAACGTAATCAAGTTCGTCCAGCACGCTGGCCCTTGCTAATATCTTCAACTTCTCTTTATTGTTGGATATTTTTAAACATCGCATAGTCAAAAACTTCTTGTTACTGTCAAAACTTTGTTTATGACGCTTTGTGAGTTATAAATGGTTTGTAATCTGCAGAGTATCATCAAGGTTTCACAAGAATATTTACCATCAAATTACACAAGATTGAACGTTAATAATATGTCTGAAAGAAAGAGATGACATATTGGTATTATATACGAATAAAATAAAAGGGGAAACAGAAGTATTCTTTTTGATTTTAAAACTAAAGTTAAAATATCTTTGCGCTATAATAATTTTGGAAATCGGAAAAATGTAAAATCTATCTTTATTTTAATGAATTAAAATTTAAAAAAATGCCGCATTGAAAGGCAAATACACATCTTCCGAAATCTATTTATAACAAATCCATTTGTTTTAACAGCTTAGCCTGAAAAGTGCCGACACATATATTTTCCTTTATTAGTAGTAGATAGGAACGCAACGATTGCGAGTAATTAATATGCCTGAACGCGTTTTACTTTCTCGTATATGAAGTACCGAGATAATATTGTAACTATCAAAAAAATTCGAACTCGAAATTTTTACGAATCTCCCCATTTTAGACCTCCCTGCATTCGAAAAATCTATTTTTTGAATTATGTCTGTCTGTCCGCCTGTCTGTCAATGATAAAAGTAAATCAAAAACACTTTGAGCTAGATAGATGAAATTTAGTATATGTTTTTCCATCAAATTTGTAGATTATCAAATCTTGAGTAAAATCCTGTCTCTGTCTTCTGTCTCTGACAAAGATAATTCAAAAACGCTTTGAGTTGGACGAATGAAATTTGATGCATACTCTTTACACCGATTTTGTAGATTTCTACATTATTTTGAGCAAAATTTATGTAGAAGAAATCTGTGCTATCCGAATTCGAATGCAAGTTAAAGCAACAACTACAAAATAAAGAGAGCTAGAGCAGTATAATTCAGCATACATATTTAACATCTATAGTGTAAATACCTACAAATTTTTGAGGCAAATCCAATGAGGACGTCTGTCGGTCTGTACTTTCAAAACATATAAAAACGATAACTCAAAAATGCAATGATATAAATGTATCAAATTTGGTATGTGATTTTTGTTGCTGCAATTGTAGTTTTGTGTCAAATGTTGGCTTCCATCGGTTGGAGAAAAATGCAACTAAAGCACAAATTCTTTTTTATTGGAAAATACGTGAGAAAGTTTCGGGAAGACCACTTCCCTTGGGCTTTTTATTTATTTATTCCCTTAATGCTTGATTAGGGTCTGATAGTTAATCTTGAAAATCGCGTATGGGAAGATTTACTTAGCATCGGAGAAATAATTATCATAATCGACGACGTACCAAATCTGATCTGCAAGGTTTCAATCACTTTTTTTCTTTTTTTGCCAGTGCCCTTCACCCCTTCGATGAAACGATCTCGGAACACTTCTCCTTTTTCAGATCAGGGCGGTAGATGTGAAGTTAGGAAAGCGATCAGTCAATTCTTTTTGAAAGGTCGATCAGACTGCAGGCATGACTCAGCGTCTAGCGGGAAAAAGTGCACCTTCTGAATCGCGTAGGTTATCTAATGGCACTTTCTTTTTTCGAGAAAAAAAAATAATCTCACCAGATGGCATCTGTAGGATTAAGGCCAATGAAGCTTTCGAATTTGTGAAATGGAGATCTTTCTTGTTTGTTTTATAAATTTAAAAAGTAATTTCTAGCATACCTTTGCATAAAATTTTCATACGATTGTCGGAAATAATTAGCAATTTCTTAACAGCAGATAAAAGCTGCCATTTTTTTTAATGTAAAATAGTATAATGATCTGGATATAGGCTTTAGCTACCATTGCCAGATTGAGTTTTAAAACTCATCCCACTAGTGTTTAAAATTCTTTCAACGTGATTATTATAATTATTATTTTACGATAACAATACTATCTAGTTTTGTCTCTTGGATTAAATTCTCTATTTATGTGATAATATTGAAAAATTCGAAAATACAAATTAATCAATGCAGAACAATTATGGTAATTTTCAGCTTAAGGAAGAATGCTGTTTAAAAATTCGATATGATGATGCTCTTTATGCAGTGAATAATATGAATTTATATATTATAAACTGAATTCAAATTTTATATATCTATGTCTATTTTTCATTTGCATTTTTCTGAATCCATGCCTATAAAATTTAGCTTGTTTAGACCTTTAATACTCCCTTTCAAAGCTAGTTGTTCTTTTTCGGTAAAACATTATAGTTTGATTTTAATGTTTGCTGAAAACGATCTTAAGCTTCTTAACTTCAACCATCATAATTTTTTTATTTGTTTTAACGTTCTACAGGTAGTGCTTTATACGGTGACTGTTAATTTATTGTCGATAGATCACTAAAACCTATTATCTACTTAACATAAAGAGTGTTAGAACACTAGTAGGATGAAAAGCATAATGAAAAAATATAAAATTTTTAGACGTTTGACAGCATTAGTTTAATTCATGGATATTGATATATGTAAGGTATATGGAAAAATAAAAAATTAAAATTATGATAATTTTCTTATAAGTTTACTTATTAGCTTTAAATATTTTCGAAAAATTTACTCTAATTGAAAAAACTGTAATGTGTGCGATCTGTCATAGAAAAAAAAATATGTAGTTTGAAAAAGAAAATTTTAAAATATTAAAAGAAGTGTTTTCTGAATCCGTTGCATATTTTACTTATATGAAATAAAAACAATCATTGAAAAATTCTTATATTATACTTATAATTCACTAGAATTATATTGTCTTTATGTAATTTTATGTTTTCTGTATAGATTCTGAAAATTAAAATTAGTCTTTTTTTTTATTTTTCATAAAGAAAATTATGCCAAAATCAATATTTAGTGGTTACTCCCAGTTCATAAAGCAGCAATGTAATGCTGAAGAATAAGATAGTAAAATTACTTAAAATTTCCGTCAATATTTTTCTGTTCAATAATGGTACTAATTAATTGTGAATATATTACCTTATTCCCCTATTTTATGCCATTTATTCCCTTATTTTCTTCCATTTCCATTAGCTTCTTCCACTTCTATTTTCTTCAATTTTGCTAAACGCTGTACTATTGTGATCAAAAGATATCCGGAATGCTTATTTAAGATTCATCTATAGTAGATAACATTTCCAAACTTTTATCAAACATTTTTACGACTTTTATAAACATCTAGCAAGAATTAGGAACTAACATCTATTTATCATTTCAAAATAAATTGGTTTTTAATGAGATACGAATTTTAATGTTGTCAATTTTCGAAAATGGCGAACAATGCGTGAAACCAAAATATTTGAAATGTTGTGAAAATCCTTTGAAACAACAAAAGATTTTATTATCAAAAACAAAAATATTTGTGAAGAATAAAATATGTGAAGAAAGTGCAGAATCTGTCATAGATGAATCATACCCTAGACGATCGTCCGCTTCTTTTAATTAACAAGTTTGAGACATTATTAAAAATAATGGAAAACAATAAAAATTGGTGGGGTATAACTCATGAATTTGACACGATGATGATGCGCCTTTTCACACCGTTATTATTCGTGAATTTTTGACAAAAAAATAATAAATCAACAAGTATGACTCTGTAACTCTGTATTCACCTGATATGGTACCGTGTGACTTCTTTAAATTGCTTCTTCGTGACCACCATTTTGAGCCCGTTAAAAAAATCGCACTGAATTTTGGATGAGATTGTAGCGAATGGTTATGAGCGAGGATAGAACCTGGAACCTTGTGGTTCGCAGCCGAGTAACAAGACCATAAGACAAAAGTAATTGCCCGTGTTTCGTAGCTGTTATCTGGCTTATAAGCTTTTCACCACAAGATCTCACAAAAATGAATTTGACATATTTTAATGATTGAAAAAAAAAAACAGTGGCAGAAGTGCTGCGAAATCAGGGGAAAGTGTTGTATTTCGACCAATAAATTGATTCTATTTGTTTTATACCATCATTGCGGGTGCTCTTTGATCACAGTAATACTTCGTCTCTCTTTGGTTCTTTTTTGCCAATACGTAGAGTTCGAGCAGCTGCTCTCTGTCTGTTAGAGGAAAGTTGTTGTGTTGTCAACTGCATTTCTTTGCCTCTTATTCTGTGTTCTGTTGTGGGGATTCACTTCTTTTTTTTCTTTTAAAGCACGTGTGTTTACTTTCACGGTCGCTTAGAGCCTTGGATGTTGAGGTCAGATTTCGAGTTACGTAATGAATGATTTATCTTTCGGCAGGTTCGTAATACTTACTGCAAGTATTTCATAAAACTTACTTTTTCGCTAATAAATAGTGAAAAGGAAGTAGATGGGGGTTTCGAAAACATTCTGTCTTAAAAGGAACATGCTGCTTTTTAACTATTTTATATCGTTTCTTTTTTAAAAAATAACTTGTTTGAGAATTGAATATTTAGTCTTTAATTTTGAAATAAATAAAGCGTCATATATTTTTTAATAAAATATTGTTTAAATTCAAATTATCCAACTTATGTAGAGACTCTTACCTTATAGCTAAATTGCAATTTGGGAGTAACTGAAATTCAATGATTTCGACTTCACAGAATGATTATATTAAACGAAATAAAATTACTATTGTAATTTAATGCGGGAATATTTGCTTTCTAAATAATTTTTAAATAATATTTCAAGATATATTTATATTATGAAAATGGTAAGCATTTCCTCTAACTGAATACTATCCTTCTATTTCTTTTCCTTTTTTGAAACGCTATTGGGAATAAGAAATGATTTTCTGTTTTTGGAAGCAAAATATTTTTGCAACTTATCATAAAAAGAACTGAAGCATTACTCTTTAAAATATTAAATGATATTTTTATGGATAAATGTTGTCAGTGGTGCATATATATATAATGGCTAAATATAACACTGCTTGATCAGTTGTAAAATGCTGTATTTTATCTCAATTATTTTATGACATAATTTTTTACTCAAAACTCCCCCTCCCCCCCTTTTTTTTGTCTTTTAAAAGTATTTTTTTTTTTTTTTTAATCACGCCATTTCATTGATATGCTTTATGATTCGGTGGGATTTTGGTGATATACTAATTATTTTTCAAACCAGACGATGACGCATGGTAAAGTGGTGGTGTAAATCCATTTTTTCAGAACGAAAACACCCACATTTCACTCGGGCGGGGGGTGAGTAGACGCGCGCACACAAAGAAAGGGTGGTAGGTAGGTAGCTCACGCGCAATCGAAGCCCCATCCGAGAGGGGAATCAGTCATTCAAAGTGCACCTTTGATTTCCTAATCGCGAAGCAACAATCCAGTGCACTGTTTCGTCATCGAATAATCCGACAGCTGAGTTGCTTCTGAGTCATGCGGTGTGAATGTCCAGGCGAGTGACGGCGGACATCACGTGCGGACTTCGATGACATTAGCACAGAATGAATTCCATTGCTTTGCAAAATCCTATTAATCATCTATTCTCTGACAGGTAGAAATAATTGCACTAACTTTTATAACATACCGAAGAAATTTACAGATTTTGATTTTGATTTGAGTGCTTTATGTCGCCAATTCCAAAACCGATTTGTAAATTGCAAAAGAGGAATTTTGATTTTAAAAAAAATTAAGTACACTCAGCTAATTTAAATTATTTCGTTAATCCAATGACAGTTAATGCTCTGGAATTGTTAATGTATTGATTTTAGCTATATTAAAGCATCAGAATTTTAGGGAATGCCAGAATTATTACTTTCTCCTATAGAAAGTATGGAAAAATATTGTAATCGTAAGAAGAAGAAAAAAAAAAAAACTTGTTTTTTTGACGAATCTTTTTGTTTTAGACATTCCTAAATTTAAAAGACACATTTTGACATTATGATTATCTGTCTGCCTGTGACAATGATAGCATAAAAACGCTTTGAGCTAGACGGATAAAATTTGGTATGTGGTCTTTGCATCAAATTCGTAGATTTTTATGAAATTTTGTGCAGAATCCATTCTGAGGAAATTTGTCTAGGAGGAGAACTATAAGATGGATAAGATTTTGTGCGCATATTTAACATTTATAATGTAGATACCTGTCGAATTTTGAGCTAACTGCCACAGCGATTGAACCATCTGTCGGTCTGTATTTTCTGAAACATGTAAACATGTTAACTCAAAAACACAGTGACTTAAATATATCGAACGTGATATGTGAATGTATGTGACAGCTGTTCTGTGTCGAATATTTGTTTCAGTCGCTTGGAAAAACTCTTGTAAGAAAGAAATTCGATTTTCGAATACTATTAATCACAGGCCAAGGATAAATCTTTAAAAAATTGCCAAGGATCACATAACAGATTCAGTGAAAATGCTGAATTCGCGCCAAAGATGAGTACTATTTCGTAAATATTGTACGCCAGTGACATGCAACACATTCGCTGGGATAACCACTTTATTAGAGAGTATGCGAAAAAAAATTTCCGTTACCATGTTTTTAATCGCATTTCTTTGAAGAACATCCTAGAAATATTTTACGGAAAGAGCTCCTTACTGACCGCTCTCCAAAACACATGCTTTTGTCTGCAGCCAGACAGACAGACTGGCTGGTCAAACAGGACTTATCATGCGGAAAACAAACTGAAATCTTTCGTTTCTGGGAAAACAACCTTTAACCCAAGATTAGCCACATTCTTTTATCAGTAATGAAATAAGTTTACTTTCAAGCATTCCCTTCCCCCCTTTTTTTTCTGTGATGATAGTTCGTTTCCATTGCATTCATTGAACTGAAACATAAAAATAATAGTACTTTTACTCTTGAAAAAATGGCTAGTAGCCAGTTACATTCTTGAATTTTTGTACTTGAATTATATATATCAATACATTATATGCATATAATGTAGCATCATTTTGGCAGATGCGTAGACGAAAAGATGGCTTTTTTTGGAATAAATTTTAATTTATTTCACCACGTGTGGGCAAGTTTTGTATATGAGGACATTCGCTCGGACATTCGAACACAAGAAAAAAGTGACACATTTTCCCTTTAGTGATTTTACTAAGAGATTCTTATAGGGATTTCTTTCACGCGTGGCTACTTAGGAAACGGAATCATAGGTATCTCTGAAAGGAATGCGTAGGTATTAGGGATTATCTAGGAGCGTGAGAAGTTCCAAACTCAGTAATTTTTTAGAGTATATTTTACAAATAATTAAATAAAAAAAGTGGGATTTGGATGAGGAAATTAAAGAAAATTTTAGAATAATGTAACATGGGCTGATTTAGAAAATTAATTAGGATTTAAATTAATTATATATATATATATATATATATATATATATATATATATATATATATAATACGACTTGGGATTTAACAGAATGACCGAAATAAAACCATAATCTGACCTTTAGCTTTTACGCTCATTCTTTCTGCAAAGTTAGATTTCAATGCTTATTTGAAATTTAAAAGAAAACATTTTTAGCTGTTATATTAAACCGGGTGATATAAAAGTTTTTATAGTAAAGAAGACTACCAAAAAAATTGTTAAAACTTGTATTTTCTATTTTAAGATGAGCATTCCAAACATATTTTGTGTGTATATATCCGGAATTTAAACGATATGTGGAAACTGGATAAAAACGCCGACTGATTTGAATCAAAGAATGATTAACTCAGTAATATAACGCGATGTGTTGTACTAGAAAATAAGCGCTACTCTACTAAGTACCCTTTTTGACACTAAATGATACTCATTGTAATTTTAAAACAAAATTTATTTTCTTCTTTTAGCTTCATTTTTTCATGAAATTCTCTTTAAAATTTCAGCATAACCAGTAATTTCGGTGAATCAGTTGGTCCATAAAACCCATTAGCTTACAAATTATATATTTATTGATATATATTAAAAACAATTTAGGCATTCACAATAATATATATATAGAAAAACGCAGGTAACTTATAAAACACGCATTCAAAAAAATGGCACCAAGAAGGCGAGTCATTTTAATATCGGACAAATGATACAATGAAGACAAAGGACATACAACCGCAATAAGTCATATGATGTCGTCACACATTTCTCTTTTATCTAAAAGCGAGAAGAGAAAGGATATCAGGTGATGACCACTTAACCACTTAATGAGCGAATTTTCAAAAATGCATATAACTTAGCCGAAACAATAACTGTATTATATATTAAATGTTATATTATATTTCTTTGTAATAGGCATTTTGCGTTTGCTCTAGTGATAATTATCAACAGGAAATAGAAATAACACTCCTTAGTTGATGAAAGATTTGCCATGTATACGGACAACGACGAGTTAGAAATGGTTGTGAGTCAAATGCCCTCATATTGAAGTTTGTTGAGTGAAATGTTAGCTTCGGTTTTAAATATCAAGACCCGGTCTACAATAGACCTATTAATGACTTCAACATGGAATGTTCATCTAAGAGTCAACTAAATAAATTCATGAATGTCTAGTTAGGACACAGTAGCCTTGAAAAACATAAAGCAAAATAACTGCTATGAGATAATCAACCGATTCAAAACCATTTCAAAATGGAGGACAAAAAATGGAGTGCGGGCTGTCTGCAGAATTTAGATTCGGATAAAGGAGGGGGGGGGGGCGCTGTGCTCATCTTTCCACAAGTACGACATTAGCTTTCGATGACAATGCGCTTTATTCAGGATCGCAAATAATGAGAGAACCGTTGAACATGAAAAGAGAAGGGCCGTCAGAGAGAGAAAGGCGAGCAGCTGTTTTCAGTAATCCGATTCGTGGCGCAGGGTAGAATCGGTCGCAGTGACATTGTATTCCGCCATCGCCAACTGCTTTGTTCAGGTGAATTACTTCATAGATCACTCGGAAAATTTTAAAACATGCGATTGTTTGCATCGAGCTAATGGAGAATTTGTATTTCTTTCAAGACAACAGCACCTTTTTAACGGTAGAATTTTCTTCAGTATAAATAAACATGAAGTAAATAGATTGTATGTTATGGAAATCTTAACTACTGAATAGATTTTCTTCGAGTTTGTTCAATGATATTATACAGATTGAGAAGATTTTTGTGGTAGTTTATTGAATTTAGAAAATATTGTTTTATCGTTAGTGTTGCCATTTTTATTAATTATCGATTAATGTTGCCATTTTAAAAATCAATCTTTCTCCTTTTTTATTTTTTATTTCATTTATTTATTTATTTTGGCCATCCGAAGTTGCACTCGCAAGGTTGCGTTGAATTTTGTATCATTCTTTGAGAATTATCTAATATTTATGCCAAAAATTAGCTTTTCCACATGTTATTAAAACTTGCAGAGTAATTTTTGCATAAACTACGAGATTCAAAAATCACTAAAAATAAAACTGCACGAGACAAGATGATTTTGTGTATTGTAGCTTTTAATATGGAAATATCTTTATATTAAAATAATAAATATAAAAAATGTAGAAAATGATACACAAAAATAGAAGGTAATATATAAACAAAAGAAAAATAAAATTGCGAAAATGCAAGGTTATGTGTAAATAAAATGTAATAAGAAAAATCCAAATTAAAACCGAAAGTAAATCGGCTTAAAAATATGAACTAAAGAAAGAAAAGATGATGAATTGATCGTTATTTCTGTCTACATTAAATCTAATTTTATTTTCTCATATAAGATGTTTACGCCACAGTCATGAACAACTCATTTGATAACTGTAAACTTTTAATGTCTCAGTACTGTAGCTGCCGCTTAATACTATCACTTTCGGACTTGATAACATTAATCGATTAATAATACTAATGGAATTGGGTAAATTAAAATAAATTTTTATCACATCAAGGGAAAAGGAAAATTTATTTCAAAAACAACAATTAAAAATTATTTTTGTTTACTGACAATTATTCCTTAAATATTTTTATAGTTTTTTAAAATTTCTTGAACGATGCGACATCCCAAGATATCAAGTGAAGGGCTTTCTTCAGACCATTCGTTCCCTTGGAATCGTATATTGTTTGGTCCTTATCACATAAAATCACAAATATTTTTTTTTTTTTGAGTTTTTACAATAAAGAAGTTTTTTTTGGAATTTTAAACTTATATATATAATCAGTTCTTTATACCATTTTGTTTTCATAATTCAATCGCAAGCAATGATAGTTTATGGTTGTTCAATAAATTTCAAATAAAACCTGGCAGAATGTGGACTAACCTTGGTGAAAATGACTCCCGGATGCATATTTAACTAATGCACATATATTTTGCAACAGGATCCGACATTCTTAATTTCAACCAATCACGCTATTGATAATTGTTTAGAAGGGCGGAGTCTTTAATGTCCGAAATGTAGCAAATGTAAACAAATACGACCAGGTTATTGTTGGCGTTTAGGTCATTATTTCAGGCATTTTTTGTGAATGCAATTTTTAATTTCTCAATTCTAATAAAATTTCTCAATTCTAACAAAATTATAATTTTATCTTTCCGTCTTGATGTTTCGCGGTGTGACAAAGTGCTCACGAGCACCTCCACATCATAATTTGGAATAGTTACTTTAATTTGTAAGTTTAGAGAAAGATTAAAATTAATTTAAACTAGTTTAGACGAGCGCATAATAAACTAATTCATAATTTGAAAACTGAACATTTGAATTTCTCAAGATTCTTGTCAAAAAAAATCAAATCAAAATATTTTCTTTCATGCTAATGTAATCTGTAAGTTTCCTAATTTCAATATCGGCAACTCGCTTCTAAAGATGTATGAGTAAAATCAGCGACAATAACTGTTGAACAAACATCGCAAAGATTTTGAAACGCAGCATTTGTTTACATTCTTACTTTTCTATCGTACGAAAGTGAGTTGTGATTGGTTGAAATTTAGGATACGCCCCCGGATGCAAGATGAATATGCACTTGTGAAATATGCTCTCATCCTATATTTTAAGTGCTCTCGTCTTGGATATATAAAGCATAAGTGAGCTTTGGTGAAGATTTGCGGCAGTTAATTAAATAATTAACTTTTTATTAATAAAAAAGCATAAAAATACTTTTATGACGAGCAACACCGGATATTTCAGCAAATTCTAAATTTAAAGAAAAAATATTGATGATAGATAACTTATAATGCTTTATAAATAATTGAAGTTAATGATATATTTTTGTCACGCTCTTCTCTAGCGCGTGTGAAGTGTTATAACAGGCAAATGTTAAACATGAAGTTCTCTGCACATTTCAAAATTGCTGTTATTTCGCATTCAAATATATTAAATTATATTAAATTTACTTTTACCTTCACAAATTAAATACATAATTAAGCATTTGTCCTTAAGAAAAACCTTATTTTTTGTTATCGGAACATAAATGTGAAATAACTTCTGCATCGATATAAAATGTTTGCATTATGTTTTGTAATCATCGCTATTACACTAAATGTGTCAATGCTTCACTGGAGAAACTGCCATTGAAAAATAGTCATTTAACCGTCTGCAATAATCTTAACTTTAAAAATAGTCGCAAAAGGGATTTCGGAACTTGATGGGCTTGTGAAAATTTTAAATTAATCCTCTTTTTTGGATTGTAAAAAATAAGAGTAATCTTTTATTTTCCATTATATATATTTTTTTTATTTATTATTATTATTATTTTGCAAAATTTTTTAAAAATCTTTTATATTAATTTTAACCCTTTTAAAAAAACCTGCAAAAGTAATTGAATTCGAAAGTATCTATTGAGAGATGTTTTAATCTCCTTATTCTGAAATATCCAATGAAAAATATCGAACATTCTGATCAAAGTAAAATTATGACAAATAAAAATTTGTTTCCTTTTAAGAATCGTTTGAATTTTATAAATAATACTTCAATTTTTCTTTGTACTTTTAAAAATTCGCCTGAATTTAATTCAGATATGGATTGATAGGTTACAGAATAAAAGACATCTCTACTTCTCATTGCAGTTCATTGATTTGAATTGTTGATTCTGCTCATTAAATTATTGATTTTGCTCATCGTGAATTTGCTAATCTCATAATGTTACATACTGCAATTTTAATCTTTTCCCTTTCTTGTAATTTTATTCTTCGATGCGCATATTATCTTTGCTTTTTTTTTTTTTTTTTTCGAAAATATTTCTTTTTTATACTCAGTCTTTGGAATGATAATTTTACAAAAATAGAAATAATTTTTCATATTTTGAAGTTTTTTTCTAGGCTTTTAGCTCACTAGAGATAAATATACATTTGTTAAATGTTGGAACAGTAAAAATTTTACATAAGGCACATTTGCAATATTCCATTACTCTAACCTATCTTTCAGAATGGATTCGCCCATTTGCCACAGATGCAAATTTCGTAATTTGCCATTAAAGATGTAAAATAAAAAATTTTACACAAAACTCTACATAAATTATATGAATGTTCAAAATTTTTAAAAAAATTATCATACAAATTAAGCAAAAAATAAATTGTTTGATTGAAAATGTATATAAATTATTTACTTCTGTTGGAAAAAAATGCTATCTCTAAACTAAGTATATCTTTGCATCTGGGATTCTTTTTATGTTCTTAGTTTCTCTTGCATCATTGTTTCAAATTGGACATATCGAAGTTTAACATATTAAAGAGAACGGAATTACTTATTTAAATATTAGGACATCTATTACTGTAAGGAGCAAAATAAGCAAGATTCACTGTTTAAAAGTTCCTCGTCGTTTACGTCAAACGAATATTTAAAGAAATGTTTGTCTTTCTTATCTCTTATGTTGCTGTCGAAAGCTTCCTATACATATGCTGACTACAAAAGGAAACCTGACGCGATCTTTCCTATCCTCTTTATTTGTGGTCCTCTGCTGATAAAGTGAGCTAACATCGGATTGGTTCCGTCTGGAACGGTGCAAGAATAAGGAAGTTTCATTTCCGCGGGTCATGACTTTTTGTGAATGCCTCGCGCAACCATGATTCGAGTTTTATCGGGAAAATATATCATGTAACCCTTGTAATTACTTTTTTAGATTATTAGTATCGCACTCTAATAAGCCATTTACTATTCACAAAGTGTATTTGCAGGACTATTAGTCATTTACATCCGCATTTGTACCAAGAATAACTTATGGATATTTTTTTTTTCTTGTATGCTTTTTGTACTTTTAATCTGTGAATTATTGTGTTGGAATTTAAGCAATTTCGACAAATAATTTATTGTTTAAAAATAATTAGTTATTATTAAAAAAATGTTAACCAGCTATTATTAATAATTACCAATAAAGTTTGGTCAATGTCAGTTTTCGCGTTTTTTTATGTGTTGGCAACAGTTAGACAATATCAGTTGATTGTTTATTTTACAAGTTAGGCTCCCGATTCTTTCATTGTCAATTTTTGGCATTTATATTATTGTTTTTCAAAAATGAAGATAGTTATTTTAAGAAATTTTACTACGACATAATGGATGACGATTTAGAAGTCATGAAATCACTTATCAACAACCCTTTAGACATACTCAAATAAAAAAAAGGGGGGGGGGACTATTAGTTATTTGCAAGAGAAGAATATAATTCGTTTTTCGCAAAAGTTAAGGAAATCAGAAAGAAGACTTGTATTAAAACACCAGAAGATTATCAGCTAGTATCGGGATATGATATTGGTAATGTTGGAAAACTCATTGTTCCAGTGCAAAATGAAAAAAATCCGATTATTATACTTGTTTGGAGGAGAATTTTCAAAAAATATCATAGAAAAACTTCATAACAAGTTTAAAAACATATACAAAGAGGCCCACCCATGACCCAATCCTATATAAACCTTTTAATCACATTGACCAAATTTCATTGGGAATTATTAATAATAACCGATTTAAGTGAATAATTGGCGATATTTCCCACTTTGACCAAAAGAAGCGATTTTTTTTAAAATAATAACCGGTTAGTATTAATAACAACCGATTATTCATTCTGACCGTAACATACATATTAACTAAAGAAAGTCAGTTGGATTATTTTTACCTTTCAACGTTCATAGAAGAAGGATATGTATTTTTGACTTATAAGCCTAACTGAATATCCAAAGAGATTTTTATAATTTAATGCAGACTTTCTGTCTTTATATAGTTTTGCATTTGCTAAGGATAGATTTCAAAATTGTTTCAATTGCATAGCATTATATCAATACAAACATTGAAAAAAACTTAAAAATAATTGTCTCTTCAAATCCATCTTAAAAGCGAAAATAGTATTTAATTTAATAGCAATTATTAAATGGAATGAAATGCTTCGGTTTGTCACATTCAGGTCCGCTAAAACATTTGTCTTACACGTGTCGCTATCTGAATGTGTGAAAATTCCGGTTTCAAGGCGTTTCTTTCAAGTCTAAACAGACGGAAGATAGGCTCTATCATTCTCGTTGATCCAAGAAACCCGCTGAACGGAATAATTAGACATTTATCGGCCCAAAAAGTGAAAAGAAAAAATATATATATAATATATTATCTTCTTGATCTAGATTTGGTTGGTAAAATTGGGATTTTATTTGAAGGTTAGGCGGAACTTCTTTGAGGGGGCTTTGCGAAATGGCAATCGTATGTTCGTGCCATCGTTCTGGGAAGTGCACATTTTTTCTTTGCCTGATCGTCTGGTTGTGGTCACCTGACGTCACTTTTCTCCTCTCGCTTTCGTGCAGACAGATGAGAGTAGGAATGTGTGACGTCGTCCTATTACTTATTGCGGCTGCATGTCCTTTGTCTTCACTGTATCATTTGTCCGGTATTGAAATGACTCGCCTTCTTGGCGCCATTTTCTTGAATACACCTTTTATAAGTTTTACACCGTTTTTAGATTTATTTTGCTGTGATTCCCTAAATTATTTCTTATATATTTGAATCATAATATAATTTGTAAACTATCGACTTTGCTGATCAACTGGTTCGGCAGAATTATTAATTATGCTTAATTGCAGTGGAACACTTTATGCTTAACTTGATACCGATGATTCCATCGCCAAAGTTCTTTTAAGCATTGTGATGGACATAAAGCTATGTTATTTTAATAGACTTCCATATGTTCTGTTTATTGCCTGTACTAACCTTCCTCGTGGAGTTAAGTCCCATTAAAATCATTTTTTAATGGTATGAGATTTTTAAATGTTACATATAATAATTGAAGAATTCACATTCTCATCATCTAAAAATATATTTGTGATAAAATAGGTAGCTTTAGATAAAATTAGAACCAAAATACACACATTTTCTTTTATTATTAATAAAAATGAATTGCAGCATAATAGTTTTTCGACTATCTAGTTATATATAATGAAATCGTAAATCTATAATCCAAGTGGAAATAAAATGCAAAAAAGAATACAAAACACTTAAACTGTTTGCTGAAAATGCTATAATTCTTTTTGCTGCCCACATTCATTTCATCTTCTTGTGAGCAATGAATGCATCGATCGCCTTGTTTCACATGCTGTTTTACATTTTATTTCCACCATAACTATAAATGCACGATTTATAACACAGCGCCTTTTGATCTGCAGCATTTTATGCATTCGCTTTGCATAAGTTTTGTAAGTTTTGTCTCTCTTTTCTTTCATATAATGTAGGCACTTATCTTCTTTACTCCGGTAATTTCAATTTTCACTTCGTTATTATTTTTATTTTCTCTTGTGTGTACATATTATTGTGTGTGTATTTGTATATAGCAGGAAGATATATAGACAGAATAATAAAATAAAAACAGAATAACAAAAATGTGTCAACAGAAAATAATAAATAAAATGAAAAATGGAAGTAAATTGAAGAAGATATAGTATCTAAAAAGACATATGAAAAAGCAAAAACACATGGGAAACGAATGCGCAAAATGCTGCCATTCAGGGAACGCTTTGGAAATAATCACATGATGAGCAGATAATTGCGTTGTTTTACAAATTTCACGTTCTGTTTCCACTTTTTAATATTGATTCACTATTCATATATAGGAGGTATTCAAAAAGTAACTCTCCGTAATCAATGAGAAATAATTTGCTAGAATGTCGCAAATGAGCATCTACCACTACTCCCTTGCGTGCCGTGTGCATTTTAGTTGAAATAGGCAAAATGTGAATTCCCATTTTTGGTCCACCTTTTTAAATGAGTGCAATCAATTATCAATTTTAATATATGTTTTAAGAATCAAGTCTTTATCTAACTTTAATTTTTTATTTATTTTAAAAATTTAAAAATATATGGCAATATTTCTGATAAATATTGAAAAAAGTTATTTTTTTTTTTTTTACAACTATATCTTTACCTCATGCATCCAAACTCAGTCTTTTTTTAACGAATTAGAGTTACTAGCTATCCATTAGAAGAACATCAATCAGCTTGCAATCAGTCACAGGACTCTCATTCTTGATTTTTTTATTTGCATAGTAGAATAATGCAAATACTTCTCTTTTAAAGGTAACTTCTAAGCCCTATCTTCGGACTGCGCCTTTGACGGGACCAATCTTTCCATCACCTCATCTTGAAAGATAATTGAATTGCATCTCTATGATATTTTAAAAAGTTTTTGTGATATTTTGATCTAAATCATTATATCTTGCATTTTTATTCAATTGACAACATCCTTTATATAACAACACAGAAAATATCCCCCAAGGTAAATATTATACCCCTTCTGAGATATATTGTTTTCCTCATCAATAAAGTACCACAAACATACAACTGCAATATAACCAAAAAATTTGATAATCACTGAGAACATTGGAAATATTTGATGAATTTACCTCACAAACCACTTTTTAAATTATTTTTTAGATGTTAAAGAGAGATTATAGGCAGAATGTATTATTTCCATTGTTCTTCCATTTTCATCCGCTGGGAAGAAATTTTATACGCTTTAGCTTTGAACATATCAGTGAAGGCCGCGGTGGCCTGGTGGTAAGGTCTCGGCTTTGGAACTGGAGGGTTTCAGATTCGAAACCCGATTCTACCAAAGAATCGTTATGTAGGCGGGTCTGGTGCAGTTAAATTCTTCGTGGCCAAACGTCCTCCCGCTGGTGTGGTATGGAAGCTTATAGAGGGGGTGCCAGCTCAGATGTTGTTCTTGTCATCTGAATGCAGTTTAAAATTACTAGGTTCGTTCCCAATATAGTCCCTTGCTTTAAAACGGGATGTTAATTCAACTAAACTAAACTAATAATTGAACATATCAAATAAGATATATAAACCATTCTGCCTATTTCTCGTTGGAGAGTTCGTTGTTGTTGTTTCTTATGGCACTTGTTATTGACAAGCCCGCTGACGAAATCAATGATTTTAAGCCGAAAGAGCGTCTCTTGTTTTAGTAGTGCCATCTTGGGCCAAGAGTACATCTTAGCTACGTCATGCGTCACATGCACAATCCCTTTATACAGGGGGGAGGGGCACATTCACACACCTCTCAGATGAAGAACAACCATGGCCGAACCGGAACTCGAACCCGGGACGCTCAGATCACGGGGAAGACGCGCTACCCCTAAGCCAGGACGCCGGCGAAGAATTCGTAAAAAGTATTAGATATTTATCTGAAATACCAGGATAGCAGAAATTTTGCACGGAATGCATTTGAATGTTTAGTTCAGCGTGAAAGTAAAGGCTTTTTAATTTGGTTACAAATTAAAAATGCATAATATTATCAATCCACCTCGAAAATAAAGTAACGGCTCAAAAAAATATTCTATTTTGAGATAGAAAAAATCAATAATACTGAAAAAGTTTCAAATCTTTGAACATAGCTTAAAATCATTTTATACGATTGCATTTGCAATAGAGTATTTGATCTTTTGATTCATCCCATTCTGGGCTTAACGCGGTTCAGACTGCCGACCGTAAAGATAGGCATAGGAATAGAACAGAACTTAAATACTGGGAAATACTTAACTTTCATTTCTAAATTTTTGTCTAGTATCTTTAATTAGTTTTTCATATGAAAGAATAGAAAATTTGTTACCATTTTATAAAGGAATTCCAACTCTGAACTTATGATAAAATAATTTATGCATAAATTCATGTGCTATTCTAATTTCAGATTGTTTTGTGCCGACTGTACAACTAACTAACGCAGTACCAATCCAACAGTCGTTTCCCCCCCCCCCTTTTTTTTGAGCAAGCATCATACATCTTTCAGTGCATCTGTTCAAACAGATCGTGTCGGCTGCTCTGAAAATAGACAAACAATGAAAGCAAAAATATTTCTAAATCGAGTCGCTTTTCACCCTTTATTTCTCCTCCCCTCCAGTCGTTTGGATTGGATGCGCGCCTTCCGATCCCCGGGAAACAGTGTATCTTGTGCCGGCTTATTGAGAACGGCGGGCGGAAGTGGAGGAAGTAGATCTCCCAGTGCGGAAGCGGATGTCAGACGGATGCAGATAAGGTTGCCCGACGAAGGAAGTCCCGCTGATCTCTCGATTCGTCTGGCCCGACTCTTGCTCCTTTAACAGATACATACATACGTTATAGCGTGAAATGTTACTTGAAATGTGTATAGGTTATTTTTTAATATGATAACATTTATAGGCTGACATATTATCTGCAACATGCATGATGAAAATGCCGTTCTACTGGACAAACTACCCAGTAACTACCAAATTTAGCAAGTAATTGCTTCAGAAAACTCAAAAAGAAGGAAAAATTTGTTAAGAATAAAATTTTAATTAGATTTGTAATTAAAAATTTTAACACTTTTCATATATTGCTTCTGGGCAAATTGTTTCATTATTTTAATCAAAAAAACTTTACAGCATACAATTTTTTCTTTAATTTTGAGGAATAAAAAAAAATTATATATTTTACAGCAGAACTTCGTTGTTTTAGTAACTGATTTTGTACTCACACCCATTGAAACGATATTGAATACATTTTAACATAAATTTTGCACATGGATGAAAAATCGTGTAAAACGTTCTACAGACGCTTTTCAGAAAAATTAAGAAAAGAAAAAAATGAACTAAGAATGGGTTTTCTAAATTTTAATTAGGTTTTTTTTTTAAATTTAAATGTTTAACTTTTTTTTCCTAAATTACATCTTAAATAAAATCGTTACAAAGAAGATTGTTAGATCTAAAGCTCCCAAAGTTGGCCAGCTGTTCCTTCTTAATAGATTTTAGAGATTTAAAAAATTTGATTAAGTTTTTAATTTAAAAAAAGTTATTTAAATTTTAACGTTTTTCCTCGACACTTTCGGGGGATATTTTCGCACAGTATTATTTTTATTAACAGTACTTTAAAATTAAAAAAAAAATAAGCTTTTCAGTGCTATATATATATTTTTATTTTTTTTTAATGTTTTAAAAAATACTTTAAAAATATTTTATAGTGATATCTTATATTGTTTTAATTACTATTTCTATGTATGCAGAGTACACTCAAAATATATTCAATATATTTTTTGTGTGCTCTCTGTCTTATTAAAATTAAGAATAATTTTATGAAACTATTATATATTTACATATAAACGTGTCAACCCTAATATATGTTGCGATGTTTCAGATTATAGGTTCGTATCTCATCTCATTTTATTTTATATTGCCAGGTAAATGCACTTGATTTCTTTCTTAATTGAATAAATAAGTAATTTTTATAAAGGAATGTGGGTAAATTTTGTGAGCAGCATAAAAAAATAAAATATTCTGACTTTTTGTCCATTGGCTGTTAAGAATGAAATGAATTGTTCTGAAAATATTTCTTTCCTAGAAAACAAAATTTTAAAATGCTGAATATTAGCAATTAATAAGTAGCTACAGTCATAGTTGTAGTTTGCAACTGTCAGTTGGTGATTATTCTTTCTGTGTGAAAATATCAAATTCATTTAAGCAAATCAGAAAATCCTTCAAGAATTAAGCCACAAGGAAAATATAATAAGCAGATATTATAAAAACAAAGCATAGATAAAGCAGAACGATGTAATAATAGATAATACTTTAATTTAACCTTGAAAAACTGATATATCTAACGGTGTATAATAAATTTTTGAAAAGTTGGTTTTATCATCATTTATGTATGTAGTTTCAATAGAAAATTGGTTTGTCTTGCCTTTACTCCTTATTATCCTTGCACTTCAGATTTCAGTTTTTATAATTTCTGACTCTTAAGAATGGATTTTTTTGGAACTGCATACATTTAATACACCTTATGAGAATTGAGTTATTTCCAAATTTGATTTGAGAAGGTCTCATAATCTTATAGTATCTTTAGTATCAACATATGAACTTATATCTACAATTTGAAATCATCAAGAAATCATATTCAAACACCTTTAAAATTTTTAGATATTAAGAAAATAAAATCTCTCGCCTTTAAAGGAACTTCAATAAATCTAGAATTGAAATCTGTTTTATCTGCTTCCCCTTCCATAACTATTTAAATTTCTCAAAGTGATAAAATATGAAATTGCAACTGATTTTTTTAAAAAAAAATTATCCCAAAAAATTTAATACTTTAAACTTTTCGGAAATTTTGGCGAATTTCAAGAAAAAAAAATGAATAATGGCGTAGCGAGGCCCGTATTTATTTTCTTCGATCCCCTCCTCTCTGGTTCCGGTTGTGGTTTTTGGTTAAAAAACGTAAAATAACCAAAAAACGTTATCTTCAATTCGCTTTCAAAGACTGCCGCCGTCCATCGCTACGCTAACGTTGAATAATACGATGGAATAGTTGGAAAGTTTAAAATTTACGAAATTACTGACATAGGAAACTACTCTAGGAAATATAGTTCACATTTATAAATTGTAATAAAAAGATATTCAAAAGAAATTTCACAATAAAAATCTGTTTCAGAAGAATAACTTTATTTTTACATAATGCCTTTTACTGTCTATAATATTCAAAATTAATTATTTGATAGGTTCTACTCAAAGAAGGTTCTTACTGGACGTAAAAGATTAAATAAAGAGAAGATGAATGATCGAATTCCTATTTTGTTTTCCTGAGGGTTGACATCATTAGGTCTAATTTCCTTTCAGCATCGAAATCTGTGAGAAACAGGACATACATTAATATTTTTAACTTGTTCGTGTATTTAATCTAAAAAATCGAAATATACCGATTCCAATTCAAACTGCTATTAGGCCAATTCCCTAGGTTCTAACTTGAATAAAGTGCTTGATAGTGTGCTTGAGTTCTTTCATAAGGAATTGAGTCTGTTAAACGTGTAAAATTACGACGAAATCCGTATATTTTTATAGCAAAAGTAACTTTAAATGAGTATAACAGAACTTACTTTGCTTCTTCGTCTTTCTTGGAGACGCTCATGTGAAGGCGTGCTATAACGCTCGCCATAGCGAATGTGTTATCACTAGTGATAATACTATCGGAATTTTGATGAATCTCCACGCTGAGTTCGAAAAATACATTTTTGGAAAATGTCCGTCTGTTCATCTATTTGTGATAAAGATAACTCAAAAACACTTTGAGTTAGGCGGGTGAAATTTGGCATACGTGTCTTTATATAAAACTGATTGATTTCTATGAAATTTTGAGCAAAATTCTTCCAGAGGAAGTCTGTCTGTCCAGTTGTTAGACAATCAACTAACACGATAAATACAAAACAAACAGAGTTAGAAAGATAAAATTCCTTTCACATATTTGATATCTATAGTGCAGGAATCTATCAAATGTTGAGCCATAACCAACAAGGGGTTGAACTTCTGTTGATTCTTTAAAAACATGTAAACGTGATAAATCAAAGCCGCAATAATTTAGCTATATTAAATTTGGTATGTAGTTCTGTGCCAGATCTTTGTTTCAATCGGTTGGAAAAACGCGTCTAAACCACAAAGTTGATTTCCGATTACTATTAACCACATGCTAAAGATGAATCGCGGAAAAACTTGCCAAAAATAACACGATGGATTCAATAAAAATGCTAAATTCACACCAAAAGATAGTATTTCATAATTATTGTACGCCATTGCTATGCAAGGCTTTCTCTGGGGTAACACTTAATGAGAGAATATGCGAGAAAGTTTTGGGAAGACCACTGCTGATGGTTTTATTCATTCCGCTGATGTTGATTTCAACTGAAACATCCAACCTTCTCTGAATTTCTTAAGTATCGGCATCAAAATTGTTTCTCTACGTAAAATCGTGTTAAACATTTATTTTTGGAAGAAAAAAAAATAAGTGGTGTATGTCTGGATAAATTGTTTGTCAAAAAGCGTTTATCTTTAGATTTGTAAGTTTTATTTCTGGAAGAGACATTTGGATCGAAGTGACAAGGTGAATATACGAATTCGTCTGTTCGCATTTCTTATTCTTTTTCTTCAGACGGAGGGGGAAAAAATGCAAGGGGTTGAGCAATTTCGCAGAAGTTTCTTCTTTTGCTTTTGGAACGCGGCGCTGCTGACAATAACCCCGTCCTCTGCTCATCATCACGCCTTTTTAACTTTTGTTAATGGACAGTCCCTCCTGAAAATTTAATTAGTGCTTTATGTTTCAATTTGTTTCAGTGCTACGCAAATTGTCACCACATAATCAAAATTCATGGTGCGTCAGAGTCGCTCTCAAGAGCCATCCGTTTAAATAATGCAGTCAGCGTGATGAGGCGAATGTGAATGAATGCAATGACGCAGACTTTCTGCTGAATGGAACAAATCTACAAGTAGTTTCAACCTTTAAAAAAATAAAAATGACACTTTGTTAAAATATTGTGAATTTTACGAAGGAATGAGTTCTGAATGATTCAAGTGTTTGTTGACTTGGTACTCGTTTATTTTCTAAATAAATACACGATTATGTTTGGAACCGGCACTTAATAGAAAAAACAGCATCCCTTAACCATTCACTGATTGAAAAACACCCTCAAATTACAATTAAATTAAATTTTTCTATATAAAAAAACTACTTTTATAATAGTTCTCTAGATATTGCACTAGCAATAAATTCAAGTATTCTTATACTTGAAATATATATATATATATATATATATATATGATAGATAGATAGATTGGCCAAATCTATGTAGAGGGATTTTTATAACTGTTGATATGTTACTTTTATCTGTTATCTATTTAAGAAATGAAATTTGCATTTAAATTTAACAGCAAAAGCACAATGCAGATAGGCTAGATTAAAGGGATCCAAAAATAATAACTGATCGTAAGGGTTTTTAGCTTTAATTACTTCTACTAAATTTTCGTTCTGTATTTTGAAGGTCCAGGTATTGTTTTGGGAGTTTTGAACACAGGTATTGTTTTGGGAGTTTTGAACACAGGTATTGTTTTGGGAGTCTTTTTACGTTCTGATCAAGTGATGTGGACGACGCGTAGGTCCGCACCTCCTGGGCCAAACTTCCATGCCTGGGGGAAAATGTTTAATCCTCAATGCATTTAACATTCATGAGTCTACGTATACATCGGTTTTCGGTTGAACCATGTTTTGAACCTATGATCTTCTAGTCCCAAGACTTTGCTCCTTTGTTTTGCATTAAAAAGATAAATTCTTCACATTTCTTTACATGCGAATGCATTTCAGTCTTAGTCTTCAGTCTAGGTATGAGCGTTTCTAGAGATATTTAAAAAGTAATCATTTCTTGCAATAAATTTCTTAATTCCAAATAATCGAAACTACACATTTTTTCTAGAACAGAAATATGAATCTCCAAGTAAAAAAAAAGACATTATTTACAGATATTTCGGAGTTTTGGCGGTGAATCTTCGTTTTCCTCTTATAATGTTAATAATTTTTTCAATAACAGTTGATCGATTAAGTTCGAACATCTCCACACCCATTTTCATCTGGATTTTTTATTAAAATATATGATTAAACTAATCAAGAATATCCACCTGGGGGACATCTCAAACATAGGGACGAGAAGCTTCAGAAATAATGATGGGTCTTTGCCGCCCTGATGGGTGCAGAAATAATGTAGGGTGGCTGCCCCCTTTCCGATTATGGGATGTGTCTCCTACGGGGGGGGGGGGGGTTATAACGTGGTCGTTGATGGCCCTTAGAATTTAACCATAGTTCCTACCAATGTTGTCACGGCAGCCGTCAGTTTTCCGTGTCAACGTTATTAGCAATTATTATCTAATCAAGAGTGTTCTGGAATGCTTTTCGTCCCTGGCGAAAAGAAAGGACAGCATACCGAAATACTCTCTGTGAAAAACAACAAAGAGCGTTCGTACCGTATCGTATATGTTAATGTAATTGAAATTTTTAACTAATCATTTCAGAGCAATCAATTCCTTTTGGAAATCTTACTTCAAAATATTCTTTTAATTTTCTTTAAAAATAACGTAATTAAAAATACTTGATTTAAAATGAAATTTGAATTCTTTTAACCAACACACCTTCTGCACCGAAATGTTCTATCTTATCATTCCAAAAAGGTTAAAATGAAGCATGAGATTCATTAAAAAAATTCAATTAAACTGCTGAATTTTCTTGGGTTATCTATTGACATTGTTTTTATCCAATATGCCAGTCATTCACTTATGCAAAAGACGCATAACTCCAGAATTCAAATGTCTTAATTTGCTTCGTAAAATGTTCCTCTCGGTTAATGTTTTTGTAAGAACCTATTTGTTTTCATATGAAAGTTGAAATTGGTTGGCCAGGCTGTTTAAAATCTTCGCAACTTTCGAAGTGCAGATTGTTATTCGAGCGGTGCTTTTTATTTTTCCGATCGGTATCTTAGAAGGATTGAGGATGTCGCTTAATATTTCACTCGAGTCCAGATTTACGACTCTGTCTGGAAATCTTTATGGCTATCGTTTCGCGTTGGAATGAAGTATTCTCACAGGCTTGCCGAGGTTCTGGGACCTTTCGGGTGCAACTCGATCATACCTGTTTTTACTCGAAGAGCCAATTCTCGACTGTCCTCTGTACTATCCAATCTAGTTAAAAAAATAATTCCCCGTTGTAAAATGGGTTATAATTTATCTTGCCTAAGCTTTGCAAGGCATTATAATTTACTTTGTCAAGGACTTTATCAAAAATATTCCCTATTGCCTGTTTCATCGTAGGCTCACTTTATCCTAAGAATGTAATCATATAAAAAAATATTCCCTATTGGCTCTTTCATCGTAGGCTCACTTTATCCTAAGAATGTAATCATATAAAAAAATATTCCCTATTGGCTCTTTCATCGTAGGCTCACTTTTTCCTATTGGTGTAATCACATAAAATAATATTCCCTATTGCCTCTTTCATCGTTGGCATACTTTTTCCTATTAGTGTAGTCATATATCTATGAATAGTAAAATAAGTTTACATAATTTTTTTTTAAGAAATTAGGGCCATATTTTCCATTAAGAAAAATTGGTACAATATATATCAATCAAAATATTTTCCATCACTTTCTAATTTTTCCCATTTTCGTCCAATAAGTCTTGCAATTAATTGTCTTCCAATTTTTTGGCCGTCCAGGCAGTTTTTTTGTCATTGACATCCAAATCACCACTCTTAAATCGTTGAAACCAAAACCGACAATTGGGATATGGCGGAGCAGCATCACCATAAGTGTCTCTGATGGGCTTCGGCAGCAAATTTCTTCAAAAAAAAAAAGCAATGAATGTCGAAAAGGCAATTTGGAGCGTTCCATGATTGGGGTTTTAATACACTGAATAACTCAATAATATTAAATGGAAACCTTTCAAAATGATAACAATAAAGTAATAGTAAACTGGTAAAATCCAAAACCATTGTTGTTTATATAGATACTTCCCATGTTTAACAATAGATGTCGCTGATTAAAATACATGTAAGTACTTAATAAATACTAGTCTATAACATGAGGTAATAATATATAGGAATAAAAGTTGGTCCTGATATGAAAAGGATATTTTTAAAGGTACGTGCTGCGTAGAAACAGAATGTATAATTAAGGTTAGTCTATCTGGATTTATAATATTTTGCTTGCCTTTAAACCGATAATGGAAATCTGTTATAGAAATTGAAATAAGACTGCTTGAAGTTGCAGTTACATAATAAAAATAAAGAAAGTGCTCCCATCCAATATTGTGTGCCGTGACGTAATATTATAAAGATTGGTTAAAAAAATAATAAATTAAATCTATGCATACAGGAGCATAAATTGTTTTAATGAGAATATTTCGTAAAGAAACTAATTCATGTCTCCTTAATCATTTATTTACCATCTTTATTCTCCTGATCCAGCTCCAACTTGTATAATGGAAATTAACAGCCGTCAATCCGTTTGACATTTTGCTCAACTGCATGGATCTTGAAGTAATACAATTGCATGCTTTACGAGTATCTAGTGAATCAAAATATCCATTATCAGGTCTTTTTTACTTCTTGCTAATTCATGACCTGCATAATCCCACAGAGAAGTACAATGTTCCTGTTACAGTACATTTTGTACTACTTGAATGCTCTATATAAATTCTCATTCTTTCTTTCAAACTATTTTCAGTAGAACATTCCAATTTTAGGTCCAATTTAATACTAATAAAAAAGAATAAAACATCATGGTTGAATATTTATACTGTATTAATACTTACTTGAAATCAAAGAATAAGTAAATACTACTACGTATTTACACACCAAAGTATTTTTCACCAAAAAGGCTGAATGAAATGCCCTTGGATTTCGACTATATAACTAACATCCTAAGATTATATTTTATAGCTAAGATTCAATCATTAGAACATGTAAGAAATCTTCCAGAAATTGATGGGAAAAAATGTGAACTCAACCCTTTTTATATGAGGCTTATAATGATTTCTAATGCCAAAATTTATGATGATTTTTAATGATAAAGTTTACAAAGATTCTTCTTTTCATTTTCAAATCATTTTTCTATCAGTTTCTGGTTCGTAGTACCCGAAATACTCATGTCATCGAATTTTCTTTGAAAAATATGAGTTGAAGAATCATTATATATAATTATATAGCGCCGTCTGTAACGCTGGGCTTTTAAAAATATGTCCGAAATTCCTTTTATTTTTATGTTTAGTAATTCAGATAAATATGTGCGTACGAATAAAGATAAGCATGAGCAAAAATCAGTTATTTGATCGTGAACTTGATGCTTTATTTAAAATTTTTTAAGCTAGATTGTGACAAAAGTCAATGAGCTGAGGTCTACATTTTTTTCATTATTTTATATTACACTGATTCCTTATATTCTCCTTTCACTGAATTGCTGGAAGTTATTTCTAATATTTTCTTTCAGAAATTTTTTATTTTGTTTATTTATTATTTCACTTTTTTTTTAGTAGATTATTGTTTGTTTCAAACCTATTTTACCGATCAATTTTGATTTGATTGTTCATAAATATTTTGGATAAAGAAGTTCCCAAGGGAACACTTAGAAACTCACACTGTAAGAAAACAAAACTTTTAATGGTACTATATATTTACATCTAAAGTACACTACAACTAAAAAAAATCTATTTTCTTAAACACTCTGCAAGTGTGCTGGAGATTTTCTACTACAACTTTAGTTAATCTGTGATAGTCATATATACATATCAAGATATCAACCGGTCTAGATAAGCAAATCTTCTAATATTCTTAGAATGTTCGAAATTAAAGAACAGCTCATCCAGCCTTTGAATAAATAAATGTGTAAATTCGAATCAATGTGTAGATCCAAAAGAGTTTGGTTTTTATTGATTATGTAGAATGCATCCGTATCAGTACATGTGTAACTAAAATGTATTTTTTTCTCTCTCTCCGTCAGATGCCGTTGGCGACACCAGCGAAGCCGGGGTAAGTTTAAAAGTCACCTCTTGAGCTTTCTCTGTTTTTTCTTTCTTCCTGTGCGGTGAAAAGTTGAGGAACCCTTTTATTGCTCTCTCGAGAGCTTTGTAGGTCATTTCGGAACTCGAGACATTTCTGAGGAAAGCGACCTTTTGCGGGAAACTTTAGAGGACATATTTGAGAAACGCCTTGCAATAATATATCTAAGAAATCGGAATCATTCAAGGACAATTTAGAACTGCAGAAAATAAAAATGTAGCAGTTTTCTCTTCAAAGACTTGGTGGATCGTTTAATAAGTTGTTTTTACTTTTTCGAATACGAAGTATAGAGTTATTATTGTATATTGTAGACACTTGTCAAAATTTGAATTTGAGATTTTGATTCATCTCCACGTTTTAGTTCTCATTGAGTCCCAAAAACACATTTTTGGTAAATGTCTGTCAGTCTGTGACAAACATAAATCAAAAATGCTTTGATCTAGATGGATGAAATTTGGTTTGCGAACTTTACACCAAATGTGCATATGTCTATCACATTTTGAGTAAAATCTGTTTAATGGACACCTGCCTGTTCGAGTATAAATTAGCAAGATAACTACAAAAGAGCTAGATGAATGAAATTCGGCATATATATATTTAACATCTACGTTGTAGACACTTGTCAAATTTAACAAGGAATTGACTATCATCTGTACTTTTAGAACGTGATAACTCAAAAATGTAATGATTTAAATATATCAAATTTGTTATGGAGTTTTGTGACTACAATTGCTGTTCTGTGTCAAATTTTGGTTCCAATTGGTTGGAAAAAACAGGTCTAAAACACAAATTCGATTTTCGGATATTATTAATCCCATACTAGGGATAAATCGTCAAAAATCTCGGCAAGGATAGTACGATAGATTCAATAAAAATGCTAAATTCACACCAAAGGTAATATTTCTTAAATGTTGTACATCAATGCCATACGAGGCATTCTCTGGGTAAACACATTCATTCGAAAGTGTGCGAGAAAATTTTGGGAAGACCATTCCCGCTCGTTTTTATATCAAATGCGCGGTGTGTCGACTATATCAGTAAAGTTAGCGGTAGGATAACATCAATAAAATGAATGTGACTCGACAAGGTGATTTCGTTCCAAAACTTATTCTGTTTTCCTTTCTCGTATACAAAGTGCAGAGACGGTTTTGTTATCGTCAAAAAATTCAAACTCGAGATTTTCACGAATCTCCATGTTTTAGACCTCTCTGAGCTTGAAAAACAGATTTTTTTGGCTATCAGTGACAAAGATAATTCAAAAACACTGTGAGTTACACGGATGAAATTTGGTATAAGGCCTTCATACCAAATTGTAAATTCTTCTCTAATTTTGAACAAAATCTATTATGAAAAGGTCCATTTATCGGGCTGTTCGAAACTAAGTTAATGCAATAGCTATAAAACGAAGAGAGCTAGATGGATAAAATTCGGTGCACAGATTAAAAATCTGTAGTATAGACAGCCATCAAATTGTGAGCGAAATCCAACAAGGGTTTGAATGTCTGTCGGTCTGTATTTTTAGAAACATATAAACGCGATAACTCAAAAATGCAAGTATTTAAATGGGCCGTGGTGGTAAGGTCTCGGCTTGTGAGCCGTAGGGTTTCAGGTTCGAGACCCCATTCCACCGAAGAACCGCCGTGTGAGAGGGTCTGTTGCACCTTAAATCCGTCATGACCAAACGTCCTCCCGCTGGCGTGGTGTGGAGAGGGGGATGCCATCTCAGGTGTCGTCCTCGTCATCTGACCGCGGTTCAAAATGACGATATCCGTCCCAAAATAGCCCTAGTGTTGCTTTAAACGGGACGTTAATATAACTAAACTAAAGCAAGGACGTAAATAGATGAAATTCAGCATGTGATTTTGTTATTATAATTTTAGTACCAGTCGGTTGAGGAAAACGTATCTGAAGCACAAATTCGTTTTTATTAGAGAGTTTCGGAGAGACCTGTCCCCCCTGGTTATTTTTCTCGTGTATGAAGTGTACAAAAAGAAAATATTATAATCCTTAAAAATTCGGAATCTTAGTTTTGACCTACTTCCAAGTTTCCGAAAAATATTTTTGGAATTATACCTGCCTGTCTGTGAACATGATGATTTAAAACTACTTAGAGCAGGGCGGATGAAATTTGGTATAAGGCCTTCACACCGTATTTGTCTATTTCTATCAAATTTTGAACAAGATCCATTCTGAGGACGCCTGTCTGTGCAAGCAAAAATAAATACGATAATTACAAATCGAAGAGAGCTAAATGAGTAAAATTTGGTAGACAGATTTAACATCTAAAGTGTAGATTCTAATGAATTGGATGACGCCGGTCATAGGGAAGGATGACCTTTGCACTTTTAAAAGCATGTAAACATGATAAATCAAAAATGCACCAAGTTAAATATATGAAATTGGCATGTGATTCTGAGATTACAATTGTAAGTCAATTTTGGTTTCAATTGGTTGGAAAAATGGTGCTCAAAATATATATTGGATTTCCGAGTATGTGTGCATTATCCACATGCTAGTGGTTAATCATCAAAGAGTAAGCTAGATTTCAAGTCAAAGATCAATGTTTCGTCACTGTTATTCGCCAGTGGCATCGATTCATTAAATACAAAAGTAACAGCTATCTTTACTGTGCTACGACGCATACAACTCTCATATATGGGATTGAAAATAAAAATATGAGCATTCCTGATATCCACGGCCTTACTTAAGGTGAATAATCTTATGCGTAGGAAGGAACCTCTTCACCTTCATTATTATTGATGGGGAGTTTGACCACTTCCACTTATTTAACCTAATATTTTTAGTCAACGCAGACGATCAACCCCTTGTTGAATTTGGCTCAACATTTGACTTGAACATCTATAGGAGTTAAACCTGTGAACCGAATTTTATCCACCTGTCCCTCTTCGTTTTATAGCTATCGTGTTAGCTTTCATTCCAGCAGACTTGTTCTGAATAGATTTTGCTCAAAATATGTTGTAAAGACTGTACATAAAATTTCATCTGTCTAGCTCAAAGCGTTTTTTTTTTAGTTTTCTTTGTCTCAGATAGATAAAGACTCAGGAAGATCTGAAACGTGGAGATTCGTCAAAACCTCGAATTCGAATCACAATACTTCATACACGAGAGAGTAAAAATATCTAATAGAGAATTCTGGTCAGGATTATTTATAATTGAAAGTGATTTTCACTGTAGATTTATTTCCCTCAAAAGGGATGCTTGCTAAGAAAAGCAAATGGATATTGATCGCCGAGGTTATTCTTTGTGCATGCCGGTCACGCTGTTGTCTGGCCCGACCGGTGAAGAGTAGGGGTGATGGCAATTACCGTCCGTTACGGTTAAGCCTCGATATCTATCTATCTATCTGTTTCAAAACCTGCTTCGGTTTCGCAACCACCTGTGTCACTGCCACCGACCTTCCTTCGACGTCACTCGGGAGAGAAAAGGTCTCAAGGTCGCGATGCAACAGCGAACATTGTACTTTCAGGAATGCTAAAGACACGTAAAAGTTTTAACAATTCGATGAATATGCAACTTAAGTTTTTGGAACAAAGAAAACGACTTCTGTTATTCTTTAAGATAGCCGGCGTATTGCTCACATGTTGTGAAATTTTTTGCAAGAATCAGCGAGAGTAGTTTACCGGAATCTTTTCTCGAATAATCCCTAATAAAAGTGTTGTATCCTCCACCCTTGTGGATTTTGAGCGAAACCGTGATCTCCACAATTACTCAGATTTTCGTTTTTAAAGTTCTGAACATGAGAATTTTATGTTTTATAATATAGTTAAGAAAATAGAGTATGCATTTCGGACAGTTTTTTCCCCAACAGGCTGAAACTGAAATTTGACATAGAACTACAATTATATTCTCAAGATCATATACCAAATTTGATACATTTAAGTCATTGCGTTTTAATTGCATTTACAAATATACACATCGATAGATGATTAATGCACTGAAGGATTTGGTTTAAAATGCGACATGGATAAACTTTGTGGCATCAAATTTTATCCATCTAGCTCTTCACGTTTGATAGTTATCCTCATTCGGCACGTGCACTCGGACAGACAAACATTTTTTTTTCTTGTGAATTTATTGCATTCAAAATTTGATAAAAATCTTCAAATTTGCGGTAAAGACTACCAAATTTCAGTTATCTAGCTCAAAGCACATTTGATTTATCGTATTCTCAAATAAACATTCATAATTGTAGTATTGTGTGTTTTTTGGCATGGGGGATGAGCATGGAGAAGGAGAAACACAAGAAGTATATCGATAAATTTCTACTTCGGAAAATCATACAAGAGCTAAACTATTTAGTTCCTTTTTACTATTTAATAAAATTCCAAACATTCTTTATTTTTTCAATTCAACTAATAATGCATAAAATATTTAATATTTTATTTTTATTAATTAGGTACGATTTCAGTGTTAAATTATAATATCTATTCAATGAATTAACTTTCATTTCACAAATGTAAATTTCATCCATGATGAGAATAAATAATGCGGTTAATGATTGTTTTTGTTTTTTCATATCAAACATGAAAGATAGAAATTATTTCAATTTAATCACATTTTAGCAACCAATTGAATATCAGTGATACCAATACTTGAGTGAAAATCGGATGATAATTAGTACAACAAATCATTCTAAATATTTATTTTCTCGTATACAGTAAATAAAAAAAAACTGTAATTTTCACAAAATTAGAACTCAAGATTTCAACAAATCTCTCCGTTTTTTTTAATTACTTTTTTTTATATGAAGTACTGCAATAGTCGAATTAGAGATTTCGACGTTTTTTTTTTTAATTACTACTAATTTTAGAGAGAAACGTTTTTTTTAATTACTTTTTTGTATATGAAGTACTGTAATAGCCGAATTAGAGATTTCGACGAATCTCCACGTTTTAGACTTACCCGAATTCGAGAAACACATTTATAGCAAATGTCTGTCAGTCCGTCTATGAAAAAGATAAAACCGCTTTGATCTGGTCAAATGAAATTTCGTTCACGGTCTTTGAACGGATTTTGCTCAGAATTTGATATATCGGAAGTCTGTTCAAATATAAGAATAAAACGAAGTCACTATATGTATAAAATTCTGTGCATAGATATAACATTTAAATGTATGCCAAACCCAGCAAAATCCTGTACTTTCAGAAGCATATGAACACGATAACTCAAAAACGCAAAAACTTAGAATCACATACAAAATTTAATATATTTATGACTGCAATTGTAGTCCTTTGTCAAATTTAGGTTTCAATTGGTTGGGAAAATACATTTGAAACCGAAATTCGATTTTCGGATACTTTTAATCCCATGACAAGGTTTAATTCCCAAATAACTCGCCAAGTATCAAAAGACAGATTCAGTAAAAATACTAAATTCACACCAAAGGTTAGTATTTCGTAACTATTGTACGCCAATGCCATGCAAGGCTTCTCTTGAGATAACACCTTTATTACAGAGTATGCGAGAAGTTTTGAGTAGACAACTTCCTTTGTACAGAATTATGTCTATTAGTCTGTGAACACTGTTACTTTGAACTAGATGGATGGAATTAACTATATAGCTTTTACACCAAATTTGTAATTTCTTTTCAAATTCCGAACGAAATCCATTGCTTGGAAGGAAGTCTGTATTTCTAAGAGTAAGTGAAACAGGGTAATTACAGAACGTAAGCAGCTAGATGGATAACATTTGGTTCACAGTCTTCGCATGTGAAATACGGAGTAAGTTGTTTCAATCGGTTTTTTAAATGAAATATTAAGCACAAAAGGCTCATGCAGGGAACTTAAGACTTATTTCTCGCGGTATTCAAAACCTTGCCTAAAATTCCTCATTTTTATGCCGAAGGAAAGGGTGCTGACACCTTTGTAATGGGGCATGAGAGGTTCGGAGATCATTACCACTGGTTTCAGATCGTTCCCTTTTAAATTTTCTGTATACAAACTAATGAATTTACTTGTAATTTATAATATTGTTAGAATAACCTGTTGATCTATCCTTCTTTAGGTGGAAAAGAAGAGACGAAGCCTATGGCGTAGTTTCGTAGGAAAGTAATGAAACTTGCTGAATATATAAACTACAAGCTAATGCACAGCACTAAAAAAAATGTACAGTTATGCTATTGTAAAGAGTGATTTTTCTTGTATCAAATTTTTAGAAAATAAATGGGATGTCTTTGATAGTTTAATAATCATTCCAAGCAAAATTTGGAATATTACATGACCCTAAAACTGCATTTTTAAACATATGTGATTCAGTTATTTTCCAGAAGAGTCTTCAGAAAAGAAATTCGAATGCCTAATTCAAAATATTAAACTGATAACAATATCACACTATAAAGATTATTTTATCAACATTTTTATTAAAAACTATTTGCACTATCCAAAATCATAAATTTATGACAAATTATGCAAAATGGGAATCTTTCATTAAAGTTGAAACAAAGGTACACAAGTAAATTTAAAATTGTAAATTAACCCTTATTTAAAAAATAAAAAAGAAAGTAAAATAATTTGGGGAGTTTTAGTTCAGCTATTTTAATGTCTCGTTTCAAAGCAACATTAGGACTATTTTGCGATGGAAATTTTGAACAACAGACAGATGACTAGATCTGCCAATTTTTTAATCCTGCATTTTTTAAAAAAAATTTAACTAATGAAAACATGCAGAATACAACTTAACATTTAAAGTCCAATCTCCCTCATCATCCCAATAAACATACAAATTAGTCTTTTGTTGGATTGTTGAGATTAATCACTCAGCAAAATGTGTCCACAAAATATTATATACCAATGAAAAGTTTTTTTTTTTTTTAATCTATTTACTAAAGCACGGTTCATACGAGGCCAACTATTGCTCGCAATGGAAGACTACGCCTACCTCAGGAACATCACGTGACACCAACGAGGCAATGGCAAATGGTTGTCTCATCGGGACATTTATTTGCCATTGGTCAATGGTCGCGTCATTTTCCTTAAATAGCGTGACCAAATTTACACCAAAGGTATCACAGAGTAATGCAGTATGGATTAAAGTACCACTATGTTTCACATTCTTGCATAGAATCGGACAAGATTTTGATATCTTTTAGTTTCAGAGCGAAATGCGATTTTGAATGCGGTTTTAACATGTTCGTTGCTCGGAAAAGACGGGCAACTCAGCACGCTTGCCGTAGTGGCAGCGTCGAATAATATGTGTGGAATGCTAAAATAAATGAAAACACAAGACGTACGGAAGTGACAGATTTAATTAAAAAGATGCCAAAACAGTTAGTTACAAAAACTATTCAATGTTACAAAGCCTCATAACACACGATTCCATCATGAAAAAACATTGGCACCACGAAAAGGAATACCACCAATGGACCAGACATTGTAAGCTGAATTACGAAGGACATAGAAAAATTCACAGCTACATTTTTCTACAACAGATCATCCAGTCACAAGTAAATGCGAGCAGCGAAAAAAAAAGAAAAGAAATGCACTAGCGAGCGTGTAACATTACTATACAATATACCAAAAGGTATGTTTGTATCAAAATGGACATGCACAAGTTATTTAAATCACAGTAAATCAAAGGCCATTGCATACAAACTTCAATATTTTCTCTTTCGACGTCGGCATTAAAACAATTAAATTAGTAAAATATTAAAATAAAATGAGATTTTCTTTCATTATTTCAATTTCAAATAATGGAGAAGTCTTTAAATATAAACAGTAATAGATAAAAACATTCTTATTAAATCTGGCCAGTCTCCTTAGCTGATACATATATACATAAAGATTATGTCAGGAAATATTTGACTAGCTACATATAAAAAAAGAAACAGATGTGCTTTGGAGCACACAAATCTGGCGAAGAAGAAGCGAATTATATAATTATTTCAGATGCCACATAGAAGCGTACAAAACTCGAGGCTTACAAATCTGGTGTCATTGGTTCGATGACTTGAAATAATTACGAGGTTGTGACTTTTTTTTTTTTTTGTATATATTTTTTTTCCGGAACGTTCGTTACCAAACGATTTTTTTGTGATAAATTCCTTTTGTCTTGTTTTTTCGTTGAGCAGATCTCTTGAAACAAATACTGTCATGTGATAAGCAAATTCATTGAGAAGATAATTTAATAATGAGCCAGTTATAATCTGAAAGAAAAGAAAAATAAACATCATTAATTGGAACAACAATCAAGTGTTAAAAAAATAAAGACAATATAAATCACAATAAAGCAGCGATATTTTGAGAAATTGTAAAATTTGTTTGTATTCCTTGAATTTTAAGTGTGTATGTATGTTTGGTAACAAAGCACAATATTTGCTGTAACTACCACCCCCGGTTTTTTCCCCCTTCGTTTTCGTTTTGAGAACCAAAGTAGGAAAAGGCCATATAACGCTAAGTTGTTTGGTTTGCTGAAGTTGTATGCTAAGCATATGATGAAATTCGCAAGAGCCCTAACTTGAAGATCACCAAGAATACGTTCATGTGGATTGAAAATGGGGAATTCCTTGTATTACAAAAATACTGCCTTATTTAAGCACAGGGTTGATGTGCTCCATCTATGATACAATATAAATTAAAATTTACTTTTAAACTGATCGAACCAAATTAATCATTCCTAAGGCAAGGCTCCTTCATTTTAATTATGTATCATTGCCAGACACATGAAAAATAATACTAAGCTAATCAAACAAGTTTTCAGATATTAAAGAACTATTACAAGAGTATTTCAAAGTGAAGATAGTACACTTGCAGTGAAGCAAGCTTTATAGACATTGTAATAAATCTTTCGTCTTTTCCATTTTATTCAAAGAACATAATCATATAATGCTGCAAGTATTTAAAGAAGTTTTACGAATATTTCTAGAAAAATTAGGAGAAAAAGGTATTCCTGAAGCGTAAAAAGGCAAGCTAAAAGAAGCCACCCTTAGTGAAATTGTAAAATTTGAAAATAAACTTAAATGCTCGATTAGCCAGTGTGTTCATTTAAGACATCTTTCTACTGCCAACAAATACTTTTAGAATTTTTTTTTAACTAAACAGTTTAAATTATGTTTCATATACGAGACCATATTCGAGTTGTTAATCTTTTAACCCTCTGCATTCGGAAAAATAATTCGATAGATGATTATTCACCTAACACCAAGATTTGTTTATTGTCCCGAAAAAATAAATATAAATAATAGTTCAAAATTAAAAAATAAAACGTCAAAATGATGCATCGTCTTGAATGGTATCGAATGAGGCCTCCGAGTGCAACGGGTTAAAAACTTTTAATAGAAAGAATGATCTTCAAATTCCCCTACATGTCTAAAGGATAGTTAGAAACGTGGGGCCTTCACATTTCATTTTGCCCTCTGTCTAAAATTTCGGCTTTTGCAACATTCTTATAACAGGCCGAATGTTTAAAAATGAATCGCGACTTCCGAGAAGAAACTGAGAACTAACACTTGCATATTTGATAATTTTAGAAATTTATTTTCTTGAAACAATGAACACACGCTTGACTCTTAAAAAAATATCAGGAATCATCCGTATTTAATAATTCTAAAATATGGGCAATTATTACAAATTTAAGAAATTTCAACTTACTTAATAATTATTTTGTTTCAAATAATCTCCTAATTTTTCAACCACTGTGTTTAACTGGCCTGGTGGGAAACCATCTATAGTGGCAGCAACTAATAGACCTGAAAAAGAAAAATATATAATGTCATTACAGAAAAAAAAAAAAAAATGTTTGTACAATGTCAGCCATAAAAACTCATGCAGCTCGCTTCACTAAAATTTATTTGGACCTTGATAAACTAAAAATTAATAATAAAAATGTTACTCAATTATCAGAGTGAAATTCAGATTCTTTTGTTTACTAGACCCTTCATTTCGAATTCAACATCTTAAATTTTATTCCACTGAATTTGAATTAATTATGGTAGATATTTTATTTATTTCGGATTCTAATATAATAAATCAGTTGTCTTTCGTGACCAGCACAGTCACCTTTTCCTTTTCTTAGCCAAAATATCAAAAAGAAAAGAAGGACAAATTACAATAATTGCGAAATTATGAGACTTAAAAAAATTCTAATTAAAAAATTAGACAAATAGGAAATGCCTTATCGCATTATAAAAATAACCAACCTGTAGCTGGTGAAAGAAAATATTCCGTTTTGCTCGTTTCTGTATCCCGAGGCGACCACTTTTCGACGATTCTATCTCACTAAAGGGTGAAACGTGGAAGGTTGTGTGCATTTCCGGAATTTATTGTTAAATGTAAGCACCTTTTCCTTTCATCTTTTCTCTCGCCCCTATTTTATCAAATTAAACTCATCTTAAGGCATGCGCAAAAGCGCAGAAGGCTTTAGAATCCGTTGACAAACAATATACAAAAGTTAAATGAAATAAAAATCATTTCATTCAATGAATATGCGCAAGGAAATTTTTAAAGACATATATCATTAATAAACAGAAAATTTTCTTCTGAATTGAAGTGTGTTTTATTTGATTCATTATTTTTTTTAAAAAAATATGTTAATTTTTGTGTATCTTAAAAAGCGAACATTTTCAAAGAATATTTATAAAATAAAACATCGAAGGAAAAAATAAAGTAATGAATTAAAATGCGGAAACATAAAATAATATTGTCACAGGCGACAAAAGAAATTCTGGCGACATAATGTGAAGAATAAAATTTCTCAGATGCATCATTTACAATCACTACAAAACTATGAAAACACTTCCAGCTTCATTAATAGTGTTGCCAAAAAAATTGATTTACAAAAATTAAGAAAAAAATGCATAAAAACTGATACCATTAAAATGAGGGCTGAATGACGTAAAAAATCATTTTATTATGATATTTTCTAAGATGGTATGAACGAAAAAACATTCAAAATGCTGTTTAATAAATGGAATTTTAATTAAATTTGAACTTTGAAAAGTTGAAGATTTTTCCTTGTTTTGAACAGCCTGTGCACCAAAATTCATGAAAATTAGGAAAAAAGTGTACATTTATATAAATTTAAAGCGACAAACACGGGCACTATGCTTTAAAATAAATTAATGCTATCAAAAATGTAACACGACATAAAATAATTATTTCGAGATGGCAGCCTCATACGAATAAATCTATCAGCCAAAAATAGTGGAATCAATATTGAAATAATTCAGAATATCAAAAAGAAAAAAAACAAATGATAATGGGAGGGGGAAAAAATGAAAATCATTTTACACCCAATTCAATTTGCTTTACAATAACGTTACTATTTTTTTTATTGTTAACTTAAGAATTATAAGTTATATATATTATAATATTTTTTAAAATTCTTAACAGGACAGTGGGGTTTCAAAAGACATCCGCTCGTAAAAGAACTCTCAGATTCTTCGTAGGGCCACGGTGGCCTGGTGGTAAGGTCTCAGCTTCCGAACCGGAGGGTATTAGGTTCGAGATCCGATTCCACCGAAGAACCATCATGTAAAAGCGTCTGTTACACGTTAAATCCTTCGGGGCCAAACATCCTACAGCTGGTGTGGTGCGGAAGTTAGCAGAAGGGGGTGCTAGATCAGGGGTCTTCCACGTCATCTTAATGCGGTTCAAAATCACGAAGTCCGTCTTAAAATAGCTCTAGTGCTGCTTTAATACAGTTATATTAACGTCCAATTTTAAACTTTAAAAAAAATTCATAATCTTCACTTTGAGAAACAAACTGATTGGCACTCAACATCGCACAGTGTAAGTTATGAAAAAGTTTAAGGGAGAGGACACTCCCACGCTGGTTAATTCTAAACATAAAATGGCCGCGACAGCATTTAATAGCCTTTCACAGGTTTTGTTTGCCTCTACGACCTAAAATTCTCCATTTCGGTATCATGACCCTTCTTCACTGAGCGAACGATTTGTCTAACTCGTTGCATGTGCCTACCACGTATCTATCCTTTTGACATTCCCGTCAGACCTGGAGCGTGCGTTATAAAAATTGCAGAATTCCAAATAAAGTTCCGGATTCATTTCAAGGCATTAACTTAATGGCAATTCGCAACTCACTACACAATTAACTAAAATTGCCCTCACACGTGAATAAGAACACATCCAATTCTTTTTAGAGTTGCAAAGAATCTAAATTATGCCTTACTAATCCGATAAAATGAAATACTTTCAAATAGTGCGTGAATTTGTTGCTGAAATTTAAACTGCCATTTCTATGTTTAAACTGCTTCGAAGTGTTGACTTTCTATTCCTATCAGGGCCTTTAAAGGGGGTAAACTCGTCAAAGAAAATTCAATAAATACTCATCCCCAAGCCTAAGCATATCATTAAAAACATTCTTTTTGCATTTTCATATATATCTTCAGACTTCTTATTCTTATTACAGGCCAGCAAAGTCAAGAATAAGATCACTGCACACATTTAAAGACAAATTTTACGATGTATAACCTAATTGAAGGGGGAAAAAAAGCATAATAAGCAGATTATACATAAATTTATGTATGCATACATTTATGTATAGGTTATACATAAATTTATTTATGTATTGTTAAAATATGCAAAAAAAATTATTGTAAAACGTATGCTGAATCCCAGAGCCGGCTCATGTATTGAATTACGAAAGTGAAGCACCCCTGCTTCTTTCCGCACATAAATTCATTCAATTACTCACGTTATTTCGCTTTATACGCAATATTTAAATTTCAGGAAATTCTCCAGAAAGAAACACAGGAGAAAAAAAATTACCCGATGTAGAACTAGTGGAGAAGCTGGATTAGCTTGAATTTGCTTATCCCGTTGTGCCAAGTTAGAGGTCCACGATGGCCTAGTGGAAAAGTTTCGGTTGCGGCATCGGGAAGGTTTCAGATTCAAAGCCTGATAGCCTCAAAAAATTGACAGGTAAAAAGGTATGATTCACGTTAAATCCGTCTGGACCAAATGTTTCCCCGCCATTTTGGCATAGAAGTTTGGAAAGAAGATGCCAGTTTGAGTGTCGTGTCAAATTACAAGGTTTACACCCAAACAGACTTTATATTGCTTCGAAACAAAGAGTAAATATAAGTAAATTTATCCCAACTTCCATCTGTTAGCACATAAGCATTATTATTTATTGCTACTATTATTAAGGCAGCTTTTAACAAAGAATATTACTGCGATCGTTGGCAGTACCAGCAGTATTACAGAATAGGAACATCAGAATTTTTTTTTCTCGAATGAAATTCGAAAATAATAATAAATTAAAAAATGAAACAAAATTAATTTTTCAATTTAGTTTTTTCGAGTCTTTCGAGTTCTAAGTTTTCACTTAGAATGAAACACGCGTTAACTTTAAGAAATGCGATTTTCTTTAAAACTATCAAAGGCGGGTTTGATGCCACATGCTTCATTCTCCCTAATTTTATTCTGAGTGATGTCTGAATGAATAACTTCTTAAAGAATTTCAGCAAACGCTTTAGCACCAAAAACTTTGGACAAATTTATATATATATTTTTATTATTTATTTATTATTTAAATTTATATATATTTTTTATACCATCTTAAAATAAAAAATAATACCTTTTGGCAAACAAAACTTTTATTTTTGTACCGCTATTTCTTCCATTTCAATACATTTATCAAAATTAATTTAAACACAATTTATAAAAACGACTTTTTTGTTGCTGAAATATCAAGCTTATTTTACTGTTAATTAATCCATGTCTCATTCCCACTTCTGCGCTTTTGCCAATGTTAACATTTTATCCTTCGGATATTTTCAAGTTTACTTTTATTTCTTGACATTGTTTTAATATACAAAAGTAGTAATTTATTTTTAAACACCTGTCATTTAAAATTGTTGGAATTTCTTTTACTGCTTGCCTTAATAATGTCTCATATCTTAACACTGAAATCTTTAGTGTCTAATTTGGTATGTCGCAAGCCTTTTTTTATGACTTTTCTTACCTTCAGTTCAATGAATAAGATTTTATTTCTCTCGCTAAATTTCTCAATTCTTATTGAAATCTTTAGAATTATATTTTAAGTAGCAATTAAAATATCTACGTATTATTAAGAGTCTCAATTATTAAATCAAAGAAGTATTAAATAGAAAAAAAATATTTGTTTTTTTCTTCCCTTTCTAAAAACTGATATTCTCTTAATCTATTTAATCTTCCAGCGGTGCCGTTTTACTTTATTTACAACGAACATGAAAAGTCGCGCGTATTTCTTAAATGAATTATTATAAAATACACATTTTTAAAAGGTTAATTATTTAAAGTTGTAAATGAGTAAATATTAATAAGTGCTATTATTTTAAATAATTTTTATTTAAAAAAAAGAATGGAAACAATGTGATTTTATTACACACACACACACACAAACAAACACAAAAATAACCAATGCTTGTTGAATGACCCGAAAATAAATGAAATTGGCAATATTCCCACTGAAATATTGACATTTGGAATAAAAATTTGTAGAAATAACATGGAAATAAAGGATAACGGAAATTTAGATATAAAAAGCAATAAGTCAGTTTCATATTCATTCACCATATGTTAATAGTTCCAGCAAAAATGTTTTGAACATATAAATGTGTAGAAAATCGCATCACTAAACCTTGTGAATCTAGAGTTCTTTCATTTTGCCCCTTTTTTCACCTGATGATAAATCATTCATTTCTTCTAGTTAGTTTTGAAATTTAGTTTTAGCTCGCTTTCTATAAAGATTGAGCGAAGAGCGTCAAAGTATTCATTTATGACAGCGTTTGCCAGCAATCGTAGATATTTCCTTCAAAGTAACTTTTCTTCATTGTTTGTTAAATGAATAACGTACCTGTTGGTTACAGTTACATTATTTTTTGAAACAACGAAGAAGCAACAAAAACTTCTCAACAATCACATGTATTTCTGAAATGCAAATCGTAGATTCGCAGAATATGATTGACGCCTAAAATTTTTATTAAAATTTAACTATGCAAAGAGCAAGAATAACCAAAGTCACATTTTCGTAGTGACCTTTGGTATAAACGATTGTTTATCCAAAATCTTTAATATTAATTGATTACAATTCAAATTAGGGTTAAATACCTGTCTATATTAGGAGTTCTTAAACATCTGTCCATATTAAAATAAAACAATATATTAACAAAAGTTTCTTTAATAAAAATAGCATTATCAAGTCAAAATACACAATAAAGACTTATCAACAAACAAATTGCTACACTACTAGTAATTACTAAAATAGGGTGTCAGTTAAGTTGTGCGAAAACTAGCAGCGAAGAACAAGCTGCGGTGGTACTGCCAGAGTGGCCCATAATTCTATCAAAAATAATGTAACTTAATTTTAATGTTTACTGACAAATGACCATACTAATATAGATGAGTTAAAACTGAAATGTGTTGAATTTTCGTAACAAAGATTATTATTTTGTAAAAATTAAAGCCTGAGAGTACGAAGATTGATAACAAAGAATCCTAGAAATAGATATATAAATCTCGACTTGTGGAAGTAGTATTAGGAATATAAGAATCACAGTAGTTATTACAGATAACTGAACTGCTAAGTTATTATAAATTAAATAAATTTTACTTCTTATTTTTTTAAAAAAACATATGAAGGAATGCACATTTTAATTCATAAAAATTATTGTAAAGTACTCACATGTGTTGGTGGCCACAACGATCATGGCAGAACTACCTTTCCTACCCCTGAGTAGAGTGGGCTCGGCGTATAGGCAAATATATTTTTCTCCTCCTAGGTAAATCCCTGTCTCTTGAAATGCGGAGGGGTTAGATCGCATGCCATCAGCTATTGCTTTCAGTTCTTGCTGTGTTACCTGCAAAAAAAGAGCATTTATAAATAAACAGAGCAACAGTCAAATTTCATTTTCACTTAAAAGAACATGAAATGTTCCCGCTTTATTCTCTTTCTTTGAATAGGGATGGCGTTAAACCATATATATAGGGCGATTTAATAGAAGTCTAGAAGTTCCAGAAAAATAATTCCTTGTTTCACATTTGTTTGAAGTTTCATGCTCGAAATTCGGTAAAATGCAATAATAAAATGGTGCTTGCGCCACTCCGTTCCAATCAATCATTAATGTTTAAAATGGAGATCGAAATCTACAAACAAAATGTGGAGGATAAAAATGGAACACACAGATGGAAATTTGTTACAGCTTTGCTAAGAATAAAAATCAGAATACAAAATATGAAATACATTTAATGGAAGTCAACCCATTTCTGCTATTAGTAATAAAAAGATTTATTTTTTTAACCATAATTTCTATTTCTCATTCTTTAATTTGTAATTAATTATTACACACATTTCGGAATCGTGAATAATTTTTTACCCCAATTATTCAATGCCGGATGAAAACACGTGTATGGAATCAAAATTTAACTGCCTACTGTTATCGCGTTAATGTATTATCAAAGATCAGATTAAAAATTTCATAAAACAATGAAAATGATTTAAAATTCTGGGCAACAATGTAATTTTTATTGGAAATAAGGTTATATTATATATTTAAAAAATCATCCAAATTCTGGACAAATTTACATGACTATTAAGTTGGTATAGTTACATACCAATGCATTTTTTTTTAAATTTTGTAATGATAGAAAATTTATTTTTGTGTAATAATAGTTTTGTACGTTACGATGGAAAAAAGTCAAAATCTTGCTTCATTTTTAATTAAAATTTCAAAGAAACTCCTATGTAAACATTTCCACCCACCCAGATATAAGTGCACCAACTTTTGTAGCTGTAGGGCAAACAGTCTGGCATGCAGAGCACATACAGAGAAATTCTCCTTTATTATTAATTGACCCTCCCTCTCTTAAATCTGTTACAAATTGTCAGTGATTCTAGAACTTATATAATCGGAGAACAGAACAGTTTTTAATATTCTTCCACAAAGAATATATTTGTTTATATTGTCAGAAGTCGGTAAAAGTTGTTTCTTTGAATTCGATATTTTTACCCTCTTTCTTCTTTGGTGAAATGGCGAATGTAGCTCTTTTCAGATATAATTTTACTTTAATTCCTTTTTGTGGTTAAGTTTCTGGTTTAGATGAAATATTTTATTTTGTTTCTAAGCCCTTCCCTCACCGAGGCATAAATTTGCAAAGTTGGATGCCTGCTGCGATTTAAACCTCCAGAATGGGGGGGGGGGGGAGCCCTGACTTTCGGGTAAGCAAGCTTTCGAGATGACCTTTCTGTAGATCTTTTCCTGTTTCTGACCCAGAAGTCAGGCGTCATCCTGGCATATGACTACAATCCAAACCACAGTTGTATAATACTGCAGAATGAGACCTTGATAAAATAAATCGACACATTACGGAAGACACAGAAACAAACAAACAAAAAAAAGCAATAAAGTACCATTATTGTTAATGACTAAGAATGCACTGAAAGTTTTTATTAATAAATATTAATTATTGACCACCATTAATATTCCATCCTGTTCGCTAGTATTACAGTTAATTCTTTTCATTTTGACAACTTCTAAACATTTTGCTCCATTGTAAAAATGGGAAAGAAAACTTAATTTTGTTCTAGATCATTGTTTTCTTTTCAGCTAGACTGCCCTGAATATTTTCATTAGTGCTCTATAGGCCGGACCTACGGACCTACAGCTACCAAATCTGGCACATATATATATCTTGGATGGTAGAAATGGAGGGATTTTTTTTTTTTTTGAAATTTTAATCAAAAATTAAGTTGAATTTAATCGCTTTTTCATGATAACTTCTGAAAATATTATATTACAAAAAGGAATTTCACACCGTTTTAAAATATATAAAAAAAATCTTTTTAACGATACTAATGTAATAATCGTGGGAATTCTGGCATTTGTTTTGTTTTATTTTGTAATCATTATTATTATTTGCTTCATTTCCAACAATAGATTACATTGTCCCCCTTGAATTCAAAAAGTTTTCATTATTTCATCAAATAATAAATCGCATGATTTTCTTCCACTGTTAAAAACTAAAGAAGGATTATTTAATATCTGTGCAGTTAACGAGACAAAAAAAATAAAAAATAGTGGAATTATAACATTGCGAAGTTTAGAAGACAGATGATCCGCACAATTACATGCTTTAAAAGCGTTAAGATGTGGCGAGACTGCTGCCATTAGAAAGGTTCATTTACACAATAAACAGAACTTAAGCAAAACAAAATAATACGGCATTCATGTCAAAACATTCGGTGAAATCATGAAGTTGTATTTAAACGATTTATCCGAAATTGAATATAATAAATATTCCTGGCAAACCAACGGGTCGTCAGGAATGGGGTGGGGGGTGGATGGCCAAGAATATAGTTAACATTTCTAAAGAGAGGAGAGGAGGAGGATACTTCGAAAATCAAATTTTAATATTTAAAGTATGATTGTTTCAAATTCGATATACATTCATTCTGCCGTTAATCCTATCATATGCTAGCGCGCGCATATTTTTCGAGCAGAATTTCTATTTATATTATCATCAAGGTAATGTATCATTTATAAGGAAATCAAAATCATAGGAACATATCGTAAAACAGATTTATTACAATTATTTGTGAAATACAATGCGATTATTTAAGGTTTAAAACGACGGAGAAATGAAAGAGTTTAATCATTCTATTTTATAAGTAATACTTTCTATAAATTTATTCTTCTAGATATGCAATTCTGAAAACGAAACTTGTCATTTTGATCTTTCTTCTATTGCGTTTTAACTTTTAGAAAAAATATTACAATTCGAACTTCTAATTCGATTATTTCAAATGTTTTATTTATGAAATTTTTTAAAAAATTTATTAAAATGCAAATTAGAATTGAAATTCTATATCGGAGGAAATAATCTTACCCCCCCCCCTCCTTTTTTTTGTCCTTTTATTTCACTTTATTTGTTTCATATTCGCATAGGTAGAATTTTACATTAGATTTTTTTTTTAATTTCTTTTTTCCCTGATATATTAGAAGTCTGAATTATTTTTATTTATGTTTATCAATCGTATGAAGTCAATGAATTGTGACCTTCCATTGTTAAAAGCTAAGATCTGTCTCATTTGCATGATAAATAAAAAAAAAGTGAAGTCACAGTACCGGGAAAGATATGGTTTTAATAGCACTATGAAGCCATAACTGATCTCCAGTAAGAAGATTAATATACATAATGAGCAGAACATGCATGTCTTAAAAATAATACGGCTTCAAAGTCTATGTCAGTTTGATGCTTAAAAAAAGTTTGCTGACGAAATACAGAACATGAAATAATATCCAAGATATTTAATTGAAATTAAATACAATACTTCCAGCGAATCAGCTGCTCATTAAAAGGGGCTAGTATTCCATTAAAAATATTAAAATTTACTTCTCAGGTTATTCTACGTAGTTTCTTATCAATGTTCTTCTAAATCATCATTAAAAACGTCCTCCGAGGTTTCATTTTAAAACAGATTCACATAAAAAAAACTGTAGTTAGAAAAATTGAGAATGCTGAAAGAAATGCAGTTTGTTGATAAAATTTATTTAACTGTCTCCCTGAAATTTCCTTGACTTCCTTTTTCAAAGTATTATAAAAGTAGCAAAGTATTCCAACAATATTGCAGAATTTAACGGAGAAACATTTATATGTTTATTGTCAAGACACTATTTCCAGAATAAAAGTATAATTATGGGACAATATCGATTAACATTATTGACAATATACTAGTTTGAAGAATTTATGATACAAATTCATGTAAAAAAAATTGATAAGTTTTAAGCAGCAGTGACTATTTTATTTAAATAAAAATAAATATTTTACACCGGAAATATTTTGACACCAACATCATAGATGAAAATCCATATGACTCGCTTGCTAATAAAGAAAATATCGTCCTCTTAAAATTCTAAACTACGAAAATGAACGAAAACGAAAGATAAAATTTTCACACAACCAAGAAAAGTTAACAACATACAAACGATCATTTTTTCCAAAGACAGTTTAGTTCTGAAGTAAACTATAAAACAAAAATTAGTTGCTCATTCTCTGTGTATTTCAAAGATTTTGAAAGTGAACTTCATTGCCAACTCTGATTTGAGAAACAACAGAATACTTTTTCCAGTAAATGAAATTGAAAATTGAACCGGCAAAGCCACGAGGCAGACACATTTCACAGCCAACGATACGCAATACTATTGAAAGCGAGGCGTGATGACGTTACCAACGAACGCAGGCAAAGAATGATCCCAAAAATCGATCGAGCAGGCGCGTCGGGCGAGGATGAGTGACTCACCCAAGCCACCGAAGACGTTGAACCCAAAAAATGTGAGGGCTTGGCACAGCGCCTCTCCAGCAGACGACGACCTCCCGAGACCCTTCCACTCGAAGCACGCGCTCACGAGTGATTTAAAACACATTGTTGCAACCAGCGAACATCCGAAGAGATTAGATTACAATAAAGGATATTCGCCAGTCATTTTCGCCATTTTTTTAAAAAAATATTGAACTTCATTATGGTTATCTCTGCATAGAATGAGACTAATATTTTATTATATTTTCAAAAAATTTAATTTGAGAGTAAATAGATCTCTTTTTTATAAAAAAGAGATATCAAATTGAAATATAATTTAATATACTACATCAAACGTTAGCACCAGTTTAAAGATTTCAAATTCATTGCAAATATTCATTCTTTTTATTTAAATAATAAATTTAATAAGTTTTTAAAAAAATGCATTCTTATTAGTGTACAAAAAAAAAAGTACAAGAATTTTTAATACTTTTTTTTCTAGTTTTTACATTTAATTATTGTTAATATTATAAAATCTTGAAATTGTTTCTCAAATCTATAGAAGTTTTAACCTTCGTATTGAATAAAAATTTAATCCTTTGCACACGGCAAAGTAATTCGATGTATAATTATTCACCTAATACAATAATACATGTCCTTGTTTATTGCTCCAATATATATATATATACACACACGCAGACTTGTTTTAAGTTGGATTTCCCCGAAAAATTAAATCCCCATATTCTAATCACTCTGCAAGTAGTTTCAATAAACAAAATTAAAATTAAATAAAACTTCAAAATGATGCACCCACCTGAGTGAGAGGCACCATCCGAGCGCAAAAGGTTAAACGAAGCGATTATCTGACCATTAAGCTGAGACTTTTATATTGTCGACAACAGATTATAAATTTTAAATTTACTCTTAAAATATGAAGCAAATGAAAAAAGCGATCACATAATTACAAAAATGAATGAAGTCAATTGAAATGAAAGTGTATAAAAATGTATGTATTTTTATTTTTTCCCCCAATAGAATCTTTCTGAATGTCAGCCAGTAAAAGTTTTCGAGAAAAGGAATAGGTTGCCTCACTGGCACCGCCTCTCCACTTACGAAACAATCAGCGTCATACTGACGAATTAAAACTTCCTTTTTAGTGCACGGGGGAAAGATTGGGCTTTCGCTTTGAGTAACCATGGAGAGAACAGGTTTCTCCCTCTTTTTTTTTGGTATGAAAATATTAAAGCGGCATCAATCGAATGAAAACGAATACCGTAAATTATTAAACTCGAAAAAAAGACAAAGCTTTTTCATTTCAGTTCATACAATAAAGGATAAAACAGGATCTAGCAAATATATAGTTTTAGTTAAAAGAGTGTAAATGTTTTTTACACAATTTTACGATCGCTATATTTATTCTTTAACTACTTGCGGTGGCAAAAAATTCAAAGGTGTGCGTGCCAAAACAGTCCACTGTAACTGACAGTGAAGCCACACAAAGTATCCGATATCTTATAGAAATCGGCAAAAGATTTATATCCTCTACATGAATTGATTTTCAACCTAAACCTGTAAACTATGTTCTGACAAATAAATCTCAATCGATGGGTCCCGAACATCATTTTTTTTTGACAGAGACAAATGCCTGCTGACGAAGCACAGATCTGTAGCACATGATTAGCGATTCAGTGACCCAAAGTACCTCGACGTGCATGGCACGTCTTTCCATTGCAAATAGTTTTAAAAAAGTTTTTTTTTTTTCATTCAAACTATCATCGTACATAATCTGAATCAGCAAATCATTTAATTCATTTAATTTTTTAATGTATTCTTTTACTTTTTCATTACAATTGTTCTTGGTTATTTAGACTGCACTGCCAAGGGAAAATATTAAGCGGCAGTTTGCATAAAACTTCGCCTAATTTCGTTCACCAGTTGACCCATCCAGATATTCTATTTTAGTCTCTCTACAAACAATAAGTAATGTTGCAAAATTATATTTTAAAAATTATATTGATATAAATAGATAAAAACTGAATTTTTTTAATACTAATTTAGTATTAGAGCATTTGTTTAATTATGTAGGTCATATTTTGGCAGTAGATCTTTCCTTACGTAAATCCATGACTTAAAAACAATCTTATTTAACAATCTCAATCTAATGCAAAGTTTAAGCAAGTTTGATCATTTAAATTAGCGCTGAATTTGGAACCCTTTTCGTCTTGTCCATGCTTACTCTTCTGTGAAATTAATACGAAAAACTCTGAATAGAAATAAACAATGTCAGATATTGCTTCAGCTTATAAAGACAACGATAAATACAATTATTCGAAGCATTCATGTGGCTTATTTTTGAAACATCACTTTAAAAGATCTAGATGAGATGCTAAATTCTGGTTAAACTTGAACAAATCCCTACTTGCTTTTAATAATTATTCTGTAAAGCTCAGATGTTTATTTCGAATACAGTAGGATAGGGGGATGTAGGTAACACGGCAACGCTTCGATTCGTTCCTATGATAAAACAATTTCTTATAAAATATTTAATCGTCTTTCTCTTTAATCGGGGCAGAAAAATCACCGATAGTATAAAATATACTTCAATGATTCTTGTGTACTATTTAAAAATTCGAGAACTCTTCCACGAGGCTATAACCAAACTCACTTTACGGAGTTCATGGACAACAGCAACTGGTTGTTGCACGAAAATCCTTCAAGGCAAGATAACTTTCGGGGGGGGGATCAATACAAGGAAGTTCTTGGCTCTTCCTCCTGCAGCCATTGACGACACACAGCACAAACTTAAAACGTGTAAAAACAATTCTTTTTATTCACGATTTTGTAAACAAAAGAAAAATATTACTTAGAAATTGATATTTGATATCTTCGAAATTTCATTTAATGATATATCTGTTTTAGGAATGAAAAACTTTCTTCTAAATGATGGCTTACTTTATTTTCTTCCTTCGATAAATTTATCGTTTTCTATTAAAATTTCATTTAAAACATGGAACATTTTTTAAAATTAAAGATATGTTTAATACTGAACAATAGTTAAATAGTCAAGAGGCTATTTCATTATTAGAAGCTTGATAACATGACAATGAGAGAGAGAACTATAATTCATAATCAGATAACTTTTATTAATTTGTTAAATTAATGATTAAGATTAATTTTAAATTTTATCCAATAAACTTTGAAACTATTCTCTAATGTGTAAACACAGAATTAAAGAAAGCAACTACTCATTTTTCTACTTAATCTCAACTTTAAATGAGTAGCTATTATTTATTTTCACATAATGATTTAATAGTCTATTTTAAATCCATTAACAAGAAGGATTTAAACGTATATTCTGCAAAACATCTAAACTTCCAAAAAAATCATTTTTTTTTTCTCCATTAGAAATGCAGAGACGTTTCATTAAATTCATTTCTACCTTACTGGATTTACCTTTCGCAAATGGCAAATTCAGTAAAGTAAAAATAATAAAATAATAGTATTGTGAAGTCCGGAAGTTAGAAATCACACAGTTCAGGCACCTGTTTAATCATCTGATCATAGGCAAATGTTGAAATCGGAAAGTAACATCGAAGCTATGAGTTCAAATTGTACGAGAGTTAAATTCATAAATTAGAATCAGTGTACTTGAATTCGAATAATCTCATATGAATTAATTAAGATGATTAATTTGTCACCTTTTGCAAATAATGCAAAAAAAAAAAAAGCCATGTAAAGTTTTAATTTACTTAGCTAAAAGTAACGAGACAATTTAAACTACATAAATTCTTGTATGTGTACTTTGTAGTATATTTTGTTAAATAGTTAAACCACAGTGCGAAAATACATACACCATCTCGCAAAGAAACAAAAAAAAAAAGCCAGTATAGAAATAGTTAAAATTCTGTTCTTTTCTATAATAATATTCAGTTTTGGTTATACCATAAAGCATTACTAAATTTTTGTAATAAACTACTTGCATGAATATAAAGTCGGATAATGTTAACAATTTTTATCTATACTACAATTAACTAACCATATAATTCATATACCTAAATTCTATATTCAGATAACTTAATAATACAAAAGAATGAAAAACGTTAAAAAATAAGCATTAAAGAGTTTCAACAGCTTATTCACTGCCAAACAACGATTGTTGCTTTTTCTAATACATTTAACGGGGTTGTGAAGTTGTTTTGCAGCAATTTCTTCATGAATAATTTCTATTCTGTAGTCGTTTATGCCGATTTACTCTAAACTAAGATAATGGATGACATTATCCGACAGATGTATACTCATTAAGGATGTTTTATGTAATAGAAGCTTTCAAGATAAGTTTCCCCTTACAGCAATTTCCTCTTGAAGGAATTATAAGATTAACATTCCGTTCCGAGCAACAATGAAATAATGTAATGAAGTGAGTTCATGTGACAAGTGACTGTGTGCATGCCATCAAACTGAATGTCGTTTCCCGCCATTTATCCTGGAAGAAGCACACTGGATTTTAGATATATCATGTGACATATCTAAACATACTTCAATCCAAGACCAGAGGCAGAGGACGTTTTCAATGCCATACTATTCTTCAACAATATAACAAACTGTAATCAGCGGCAGTGGTCTCTCAAAAACTCCTTCGCACACTCTCGAATAAAGATGAATTTATGTTTCCCAATCGATTGAAACACAAATTTGAAACAGAACTAAAATTGCAGTCACAAAATTACTTACAAAATATGACACATTTAAGTCGTCACATTTTGAGTTACCGCGTTTACGTGTTTTTGAAAGTATAGATAGACAGACGGTCAACCTCTTGTTGAATTTGGCTCAAGATTTGATACGGGTGTGTAGATGTTAAATCTTTGCACCGAAATTTATCCATTTAACTCTCCTCGTTTTGTAGTTATCGTGTTCACTTATGTTCGAGCAGCCGGACAGACAGACTTCCTCTGAACTCAAAATCTCAGCCACGTAGCTCAAAGCGTTTATGAGTTATTTTTGTTACACACAGATAGACATAATTCCGAAAATTCTTTAACTCAGGGTAGTTTACGAGTGGGGATTCGTCAAAATCTCGAATTGGTATTTTTTGACATTACAATACTTTCTCTATACTTCGCATATGAAAAATTAAAGCCGACTCACAAGACTGTAGTGGTCTAGAGATGGACCAGAAATAAGAACATAAAGAAAGGAAGAACTAAGTTTAGCTAATGTTTAGGTCTGGAACATGGTACCAGACTTAAACAGCAAAGATGCAGAACAAGCGAGTTCTGTATCTACAGAGAAAGAGCAGACTTGACTTAAGTTTTAGAAATAAAATATTTATGAGAATTTCAATCGAAAAATTTGCAAGTCGCCACATTTTAAAATGTTCGAAGAATATTTTGTAAATGTTTTAATTTGAAAAACAGTTTAAAAAAAAATTGTCTGGAAGTGTTTGACTAGGAGAAACTATGGCAAAGATGTGAGAAGTAGGCCTTCGAAATCGATTCATTCTTTAGACTGATATACTATTTTTGGAAACTTACGTGCTTTTACCAAATTTATTTCAAAATTAAATAACAGAGGTTCGATCACAATCACTGTCTATATAGTTATCTTAAATAAATTAAAAAGAATTATAAAATCATTCGATTTCGACTCTAAAATAATTTGCCATTTCATTTATATGCACGTGATGGCAACATCATTGATTCCTTGAACTGTGAATTTATGAAAACAAATTAGATGCCACATTTAATATTAGATATTTAGTGTTATTTCCATTCACATAAGAATGGAAAGGACAAACAAAGATTTTAAATTTTAGTTTAATTTAGTAAAACCAATGACGAGTTTTGAAGCAAAACTAGGATTATTTTGGGACTGACCTCACAATTTTGAACCGTATTAAATGACCAACGACAAACTCCAAACTTCCACACCACACCAGCGTTAGGACATTTGGCTCCGACGGATTTAGTGTGCACTAGACTCATTACACGGCGGTTTTAGGGTGAAATCGGTTTCGAACTTCGAACCGTCAGATTTCCAAGATCAAACTTTATTACGAGGTGCACGACATCTGAGATCCGTGTGTAACGTCCGTTTTAAATTAATTGCTATTTCAACTTAAGATGATTTAAATATAAAACATTGTTACACTATGCACGAATTTGACATCTCAATTTCAATACAAGTATTAAAAGCTATCATGGAACAAAAGTGGAAAATTATCCCCGCTATCTTCGCAAAGCTTTCAGACAATTGATCCTGCCTTAAAAACTCATTATTTTAAAAGTTTTTCCTCCTGATACAATATTTTTTAAAGTTTCGCAATTCAAAAATACACATCGTCGTATAGTTAAATTATTGGACACAAAACGAAAATTCACTTATTATTAACCCTGTCCTTTTTCAACGATTTTCCTAAGATACAAAAGAGAAAAAACTTCACCTCAATTTTTGAATTATATAAATTAAAAATATCCAACATTCTCGCATTCAAGTTAAACCGGAAGAAGGTGCGTCGCGCGTAAATACAGTGCAATTCTATGCTTGACTTGGCCTTTTTTTGATATGAAATCCCCTATAATTTCTCTTTAATACAACACTATAGTTACGAACAGTTTGATAATGTTGAATATTTTTACATACTTGGTTACTTTACTTATTTGCTTATTAATACTCCTTAACACAATTTTTTTAAAGGATACATAGCTTATGACCCGCGGTTACACTTGAGTGCACTTTACACGATTCCACTGATTGACTTTGCAGGCAGAATGCGTCGATAAATGTGGAACAAATTTATCAAATGAAAAGCACAATAAGCACGGGCGAATATGATCTATGAAATGATGCTTTTGTTTACCGTCCACATTGACTGGGGCTAAATCTCGTGACTGCTCAGATTTCAAAGGGACCTTAATGCAGAATAAGTTAACTTCCACTGACTCAAACCAAATGAGAAAAAAACCCATACCAAATAAGATATCTTAGGAAATGACGAAAAATTCAATCACGAACTCATGACCTGATCTGAACCACTCGGAAAGGAAATAATATATACACATATAAAAGCATAATATATACAAAAAAATTTACATTCAACAGAAAATTAGAATTAACATACAAAAATATAAACAGATTAAGAAATAAAGTGAAAAGAAAGACAAAAGAAATGCTTGAAAGAAAAAGATGCAGACGATAATTTTGAAGAATGATAAAGCTAACACAAAATAAAATAAAATAAATTTATAATTGAAAAAAAAGGAAAATAAAATTAAGAAAAAAATGTATAGACAACAGGTTGAAGAATAAGGGCAAGATAGGAGATAGAATCGACAAGAAAATAAATTCACTCCTACAACCTTCTGGGGACATTTGAATACAAGAACGTTATTCATTTGCTTAGACTTATACCAATTTCTTCTTTTTACAGTTCCAAAATTCAAAATTATACTTATGTGATCATAATCTTCAAAAAGATTTATTTACTACACTGAAAGAACACAGTACTCGCAACGCAGTTGATGTTATGTGTTCAATCACAATGTGTGTATTGCAAATAGGGGTTGCAATACCGGACCAAAATTTCAATACCGGTATTCGGTATTTTTTAGACCTTAATACCGGGATACCGGTTTTAATACCGGTATTAGAAATTTTAGAAAAAGAAAGAAAACGCAGGTGTTTCTTTGTTTTATTTGCCAGTTTTATTAGAGAGGGTAAATATCAAAAAAAAATTGTAACTTATAAATTATAACAGCATATAAAGAATCACAAAAAAGTAAAGGAACAACTTATTTATTTAAATCACAAAAAAAGTGTAAATATCACTATTCAGTCTGTGGTACTATTACAAATTTTTGAAATGCGATCTTAAAAAACATAATGTATCAATTGTACTGCCTTTAAGCCTGAAAAGTAATTTTGTGTGAAAATGACCAGCTGTCGAAAACGCTCTTTCGGCATCTACGCTAGTTGGTGATACTGTTAGCAATGCGCGATATACTTTTTCCAAGTATTTACCTCTAAATCCCTCATTTTCAAATAAATCAATTTCTTGCCGGATGGTTTTGGATATAGCTGATTTCTGTATTGTATTTTAGTTCGTTGATTTTTTTTAATTTATTTATCGCTAATTCTAATTTTTGTTCTAGAGACAATTCCTTTTCATTATCCACATTAGTGTCATCATAATCTTCGATAACTACCGAATTCTTCCGAATGTGGATAGATTTGTGAGTAAAAAATTTTAAGAAAATTTACTATAAAAATCAAATTTAAATTATTTTCTTTTCTTCTTTCTCATTTTTATTTTAAAAATCATTATAATTATGTAAATACCATAAGACATTTTCTATTTCGGTATGCCTTTCTTCTGTGCGATTTTTCAATGTAATACATAATTCTTCTGATAATGATGTGTGCTGTTATTTCATGACTGCAACATGAAATTTATTGTTGCATTAGCTGTTAATAAATTAAAATCTCTCCGACATAATACCTCTATAGTCAGTTTTATTGGAAGTAGAGCTGATATAGTTCTGGATATTAAGTCGAATTCACTATCTGAAATTTAATTTACAGGTTTAAGTCGATTATTGCTTTTTGGATTGGGTTTCTAAATTTCAAAAATCGGGAATTCTAAATTTCAAAAATCATTAGGAGTAAACTGTTCCAACGTGTCTTAGAATCTATTATTAACATATATTCCGTTTTATTTTCAGTTAGTATATATTTTTGTAATATGGCATTTTTTGTAGGGGAAAGTTTAAATATCTTAACAATTTTTCGAACTTTATAAATTATAGGAAGCAATTTTTGATGGGTTAATATTTCATCCTCATTAGCAATATCGTCTTCAACAGTTATATTGTCATTATCTTCATTGTCAATATCACTCTCATTCTCTTCAAAGTCGGAATCCGAAGTTTCTATATCCACAGTATTTGGATTCTTCTGTTCTTTATTTTTTTTTGGACATCTATTACTCCTATTTGAATTCCATGAGAAAAGCACAATTGCTAATTTGCACCAATCAACTTTCCAACTTTTTTCATAACTGTTGCTCCATTAGTCGTTACGGATACAATATCTTCTTTCAGGGATAATCCATGTTTCGCTAATTTAGATTTAAGCAATTCATTAAGCCATTAATTAGCTAATTAATTTCGCCCTTTAGAGAGACATAAAAACAAAAACGTATACTGTTTTGCTATGTTGGCGATCCCTGAACATATAGTGGAGACAATTTAAAAAATTTCTAGTAAGTACCGAAAAACCGGTATTTAAACTTGTGAATACCGGTATTACGAAATTGTAAAATGGCTCAAAATACCGGTATTCGGTATCCCGGTATTGCAATCCCTAATTGCAAATTCATACCTAACTTCCTTGGGGGGAGGGAGAGTGACAGTTCATATATTCAATACATTTTCAAATAATGAAATATTTAAATCACGATAGTTTAAGATTAATTCTGTCAGGATGGAACAAGTTATATCTTTGAATAAATATCAATGGCAGAAAGCTAGGTTTGTATGATTATTATTGGAACAACATTTAGTAATCAAAGCATGCAATTGTCAGTCCACTACTGGGATCGACAGTCGTGATCGAAGTGATAGTGTTCCAATGCAAATTCAGTAAAAACCTCTCACAACTAGTTTAAGGCAGAAAAACAAATCAACAGTGAATCACAAACATTTACAAAAAAAAAAAAAGAAAAAAAAAAAGAAATTCTGTTAAAGGAACAGTTTTGTTTGATAAACCCTTTATTTTGGAATTAAAAGTCAAAATTCTCATTAAGATTCATTCCGATTTAAGAAAGAACAATACATATTCGAATCTGATAACAAATATAGCCATGCACTTAGTCCGATAACGTCATAATGTATTTTCAGAGGAAAAACGTGTCTAATCGCTCGTGCCAGGGGACCGATCTTACCGAACTATATATTAATTCAAATTAAAAACAGGAACGAAGATTTCAGTTTGGCTGACACTGCATGACATGCGACATCAATCATAATTACAAATAAAATATCGCAAATCTGCGAGTTTATCTTTACTCACGCCCTTTTTGTTTCCACAAAAATTGGCAATCTATATTGATTTAAATTTGTACCTTGCATTTGACGCAATAATGAGATGACTCCATATGCGAACAAAGGCAAAGAAAACCGTATTCATAGAGGAAGGGGGGGGGGAGACGAAGAAACTACAGGAAGGAGTTCAAACATAGTAACGTCTCATTTTAGAACTACACAAAAGCTGTTCTGAAACTGACTCCTAATTTTGAATTAGATGATGACAATGAAATCTGAGATGACATCCCACTTCCTAAACTTCCAGTAGCCTCCAGCTCAAGATCTAATTTTTTTTTTCACTACAAAAGGAATTGAGAAATTATTTGAAACCCGGAGAAATAAATTGAAAATTAACTCGTAAATACTGAAAATAGAAAGAATACCACGATAAGAAATAGCTGCAAAATTTGAAACAGAGAACGTTTTACTTCGCTGCCCGTTACGTACAATGCTCATGTTTTTAGAACAGTTCAGTACTAACTGTTAAAAAAAAAATAAATAAGATGTATGAAAATACTTCCAACGAAACATGAAAATCAATCATTATAAGACAAGTAATGATTAAAAAAGAAAATCCGTTTGTTTAAGGAAGGTAATGTGGAAATCCTACTAATTCTATACAAATAAACTCACAATAATAAAAAATTGAAATTTAAAAAAAAAAAAAAAAAAAAAAAAAAAAAAAAAAATTATAGCAATTCTACATTCGTCCCCCCCCCTCTCTTTCTTTCTTTTCCCTATACAGGAATCTAAATTGCTGCATTTGATAAATAGTAAGATTATGTATTTTGTACATGAAACAGTTTCATGCCCCTATTATGCACTGACTCATCTTTCTAGCCTAAAAATAATTGCTAAGATGAAATTTAATGTATCCTTTATAAGGAATACTTTTTCTAACTCCAAAAATAGTTGTATGCACACAAAAATAATAAAGCATGGCGAGTCTTAAATTACTCTAGACCCTTTAAAAAGAATATGACTTCACATGTGAAGACATATCTTAAAATAACATTCTTATGTAACTCCGGAATTCATTAGAGTGAATATAAATATGGCCTCTCGCACAATGCGATAAAAAAAAAAAAAAAAAAAAAAAACGAGATGTAATGCAAAATAATTATTTTTGAGCAGGAAAAACTGCCTTGAAATGAAACAGCAGAAACAGCTTTGTCTATAGCACGCAACATTTAACAAACCACACAAAGCGATGATCATCTTATTCATTTCTTACAATAGATATTCACATAATTACAAGTTAAATTTTCCTCTCCATTTTGATAGTTAAACTCCACCCCCCCAACCCCAAGACACATCTATATGAAAGATTTCCTCTGACGAGCCAAATGAACAGAGCAACTTTTTTTTCACAGAAAATTAATGATCAGTAACTTTGCTATTTTATAAGATGTGTTGCTATTCTGATGAAACAGCCGATTATATTTTATAAATCTGTTATTCTTTTAAATGACAAATCCATAACATTTGAACCGTATCAGTTATATAATGCCGAAAATAGTTATTTAAAAGCATTAATGACAGCAAAACACAGATTGTTGAATGGTATTCCGAGATTACACTATATAACATTAAGCATTATAACTACAAATTTGCACTTGAATTGCAAAAAGGATCAAATAATTGATACGGTCCAATATTATGAACACTTTGCCGTTCTAAGATGGCATTACATTTGAGATTTCAACATATTTTCTGTTAAATCATATATAATATTTATATCATCCCTAATTCACACTTTATTTAAAACTAAACAATAAATGTACCTTTCCGAATAAATAATAATAAAAAATTTCTTACTAAAGCATCAAATTGTCAGTTTCCAATGTGAAAGTAATGCTGCATTTATTACAAAAATTGCAGAAATACAGGGATATGAGACAAAAGCACATATATAAACATTTGTATATTCATATATAAACCAGTGAGTGCGTTGCGTCAGCATGTACCTACCCAGAAATAGCACAAAATTTAGATTTTATATAGGCGTAAATAAAACCGACATTAAGGCATGAAGAAAAAAAAATACTATTAAAATTTCAAAATGGTATTTAATAATTCAGAAATTAGATAAAACGATCAAAAATTTATCCTCTTCTAACTATACAAGCAATTAATTCAAAACTAATTATCAACATATATTATGGCTACTGAAGTACAATTGAATTTTCTTGTGCAAGATTCAAATTGTTCAGTACCGTTTCCCGCTTTTGACATACTCAAGAAAATTCCAACAAAATGTCAAAGACCATCCGTTTTTACCACTTATAATCAACATGGTAACTTTTTCTTTTAGAAAAGATAGCATTTTAAATTTTTAACGAAATAATTGATGCATTCATTTTGATAGAAATTCAGAGTCCATAAGTACATCGGAATGACAACTCAAAAAAGCAGGAGTAAAATCAAAAAATTTTAATCATTATCATTAAAGCCAGTCAGTTATTAACACAATAATAATTCAGACAGAAGTGCACATTCACTGGCAAGAAATCGATCTAATTTTCAGTCAGGTTTCAGTTTAAAGGCAATTCGAAGTCATTATTCTTGACATATTTAGTTTCTAACTAATTCGTAACATTTCGATTGTAATGACTTAACCATAAGGTGGCAGGACTAGCAAAATATCAAAGACCCAAGGTCTTAGAAGGCCCCGGCAAAAGATGTTATAATCATGTTGACATACAGAAAATTATCGTACCATCCATAACTGAAAAAAATCGGATTTTTTGCTGAAAGCTCCATTAAGCAAATAATAATTACCATTATGTCAAATAATAAAATCTATCATATCAAACTTTAAAAAAGCAACCCAGGCAATTTGCAAATGGTCGAAAAATCCAGTTTCACCAAGTTCAAATTAAAAAATTCTGATTTGCTTTTATCTTCTGAAAGTTATTTGCTTAGTTAACTTAATTATCATGCATTAATAAACTTCATTTGGCAATTTTGAATAGTGGTCGAGTGATCCGACATTGGCATTGTTAAATGACACATATCGAGTAACTGTAAAATGCATCTCATTTCTTCTGAATAAAGGCATATACACGTTTATCAGATCACAGATAAATGTTATAAATTCGGTACTGAAATGTCAGATCTGGCCACGGTTGAAATGGCAAGGATAAACTAATGAGTGTTTGAAAGATGTTGAATCCCATTTAGATAACGGCATAAATTTCAAGAGTGGCAAAAATAATCGTTGGAATCTATAAAATTGCATGCACTTCGTTATTTTATTCCAGGCCAAAATAACTAAAGCATTCTCGAATTTCTAACTAGTTATAAAAAAAAGTGAAGATCTTGAATTATGAAACAAAGGAAATACGTTATAAGTCCAAATCAATAAATACATCGCGAATTCTCATGAATGTAGTTTTAAAATAAATATACGAGTACTTCAATATAAAAAGAATAAAATTGAGAATTCCCAAGACTCAAATGGAAAGACACGTGGTCAAGTGCTGAGTTACAATCATCACAGAAATTTCTTCATGATTCAAAGATTAACAAAACCTTACGAAAGTACGGTAAAGCATAGCGATTGAGTCACTGATAGAGAAACTATTCCACCATTTTCGAAGTCGTTCTACCACTACATGCAAATATTTTTCTAATTGATGAAACATTCTATGAAATGCATTCAATCAACTATAGAAACTTCACGTGTATTAAATTACACAAAGTTAAAATTATGACATTCGATACAGGAGTTTTTTCGTACTTCTTAAACGATTTCGTGACCATCTCCACTTTTTTCACCTCTTTAAAAATAGCTAAGCATCGCCAAATAGTTCAACAACAAATATTTGTTCGAAAACTCAATATTTCGATTTTCTATTCTATATATATAATGTAGAATAGAAAATCTTCCTTTAGGGGAGCTTGTGCGAGATACAAAAAAGAATTGTGTTATATATATTTTGCTATTTTTGTAGCTCCTTTACAAAATGTTATTCAACGATCGGAATTCGAAATGTTATTAGAACTGCGAATAACATTTTATATTCCATCAGGAACGTTGAAATTAGTTTTTGCTATATATTTTTTTTTTCATGGTTGCCTTAAAAACATTTTTTTAATCAACTGTTATATTATTCATTTCACAAAAAAAAAAAAAAAAAAATCACTTAAAGAAGGAATATCCAAGAAAGGTGGCAAACGCTCTTGAGAAAAAATACGTTGAGCGAACATCACCTTGCGTTTTTACATAGAGCATATAGAAGAGAAAGAGGAATTAAGTTTGAAGAACTGGACGAAGTGTCTTCGGGTAAAAGATCTTACTTATAACAGTTTTACCCAATTATAATCTAAGTTTAACAAGCTTAAAATTTTATATAGCATATCTAGCCCGATTTTCTATGTTAGAATAGAGGGCTGTCTGACTGGAGGGTTAATTATATCTTTTATATTTCAAGATATTACGGAGAGATCAATATTTATACATCATGATTTCTTTGTAAAAGCGGGAAATGCAGGCCGAAGAGAATGGCAGAAAGCAGGAAAAGCCAGTGTGAAGGTATTAAAAACTTCTATAGCTGAAGAATGGAATTTGCAAAGAAAGTATGTTTTATTTTCAACACGCAAAGATAATGGGAAAATAAGATCAGGCATAATTCAGAAGTGAAACCGGAGTTCGCTTGATTAGAAGAGTTTTTCGAATGAGGATAGTATATCTAAAAATGAACAATCTGATGCATTCAATTTGCCTTATCAGTTTGAAAAATTCGATCTACAGAATTTATGATACAAGTACGAAGCTAAAAGTTAAGAGGCAAACATATAAGCAATTTTAATCTGATTGTACACTCTCGAAAAGAGGAAAGAATCGGAATTTCACGGTTCCATTTTACATATAATTCTAAATATAAACTAGTTTATAATGCCTTCGCACAATATAATCTATTTTCACGAAATAAGCAAGCTCTTATTTCATTCGAGTCAATAATATTCTTCGGAGGGGGGGGGGGGTAAACAAGTAAGACAATATATCCAATTTTTTAATTCGCCATGCTCAAAAATTAAAAATCACGAGAATATTAACAACATACAGGGAAGAGGGGACTGAAATTTTAATAATAAATATTTGAAGAAAAGCCACTGCAGTTTTATTATCATGAACAATTAATTGCCACTTCTGACAGCATGTATGGAGGCGAAATCAAGTTCTCAAAAAATAAATGAAACGACCTTTCACCGATCCTACGAGAAACGTAAGAACTTATCTGGGACGGGCACGACAGAAGAATTGCGTCCTTGGGGTCAAGGGCACCAAAGAATTGAATCAAAGAAACAAATGACCTCGAAAGAGTCGATCATTCGATCCGCCGAAATTTTCATTTATAAAAATCTTGCTAAAAGCGTGAAGTAAAGGCTACAACTTTGCAAACACTTTATTAGACACACACTTCAGATTCACTCATTTAATAAAAACGCCGCAACAATTTTCCAAACTTAGATGTGCTCTATCAAATTTTCTAAACTGACAGAAAATTTTATGAGTTTTCCATCCGAATAATTATATAAATTAATAAATAATGTGTTGGAAAAAACACGAGTAGTATTTTAAAATATACCGAATACTTTCAAGCACGCATAAATAAATGATTGATATTATTTGAAAATAAGCAGAATAGAATGCCTGGCAAATCCGAAATAAGAAAATTATAAAGATTCTTCAATCCCGATACAAATTAGCACTTTTCTAAGTACAAAACTAAACTGCATCTACTGCCACTCTGAAATTATACATTTTAGGTATTTCCTTTCGACATTTTTAAAATAAGCATCAAGTTATATCAGAAAGACACACCAAGATTAATTTTAATAGTATTGACCAAATAGTTATTGTTAAATAAATTTAAAAACCTATAGTAACCAACATTTTACCTTTTGCAAAATGTCAAGCATTTTCACTTTAAAGTGTTATTTAATAATTGATATTTTTAGATGAGTTTAGTATATTGATCTTATTCATTCTTTAAATATGGACTTGCTAAACTTAAAATTTTAATAAAGAAAAATTAAAATAGTTTCTTCTATATAAAAAGAACTGACAAGATCAAAAATGACATTTACAAATTTTAGAAAATTAGCAGAATTAATAGCAAATAATTTCACATTACACCCTGTAATCAAGAGTAAGTTTTGAAATTCACATAATATCCTACAATTAATTTTACCTTTTTAAATGACCTAGTTGCTATTATATATACTATAGTACTAAATGCCTTTAAGAAATTAATGGTATACGTTGCAGTTTTCTTTCCAAATAAGTTGCAAGATAATTTTTTATTTTGGTTCGCAAAAATAAAAAAAAAACTTAATGAGAAATATTCTTATAAAGAAACATTATATCAAGCACAATTAGGACATAATGTAGAATATCTGGAAGATCGTGCTTCGCACTGAAGTTTTTTTTTTTTTTCTTTGTAAATTTATATTTTTTCGGAGAAAATACTTGGATACTAATCACATTCTGATTACATATGAATATTTTTCAATCTTCCATACTTATAAACTGGACATTTAAATAAAATGTTTAAAAAATCATGAATGCATTTAGTTTAACATATTTTTCGAAACAAACTGATACATTACAGCATTCATTTTATAGTCTTTCTGTCATTACTTATATTTTTGAACTTCAGTTTTAACACGGTGAAATCAGGTCCGAGATGGCGCTATATGACGGAGCAGATACAAGATAATACAAAAACACTAATAGTTAAAAAAAAAAAAATGTATAAAATCGCGTTTTTTCACGAAAGGCACTCATATATAAACTTAAAAAGCAAATCCTTATCTAAAATTGATACAAATCGTTAGAGCCGGTTCCGAAATACACGAAATAAATATATACACAAGAATTGCTAATTAAAATTATAAAATATAAGAATAATTTAATATTCAAATATAAAAATAGTTAAAATTTTTTAATACATTGGGGAATTGTGTTCAGATCTACAGTTGACTACTCTATTATTCAACTTTTAAAAATAACTTCTTTAAGAAGTTATAGACTTAAATTATCTAAAAGATTGCAAAAGACTAATGATCATGAACCATTTATATAAAAAAAATGAAACATGGAAGGAAATTCTGTTGAATGCCTAGTTAAAATTATTTGTTTCTTTCAAATATTATTGGAATTATTTCACAAACCTCAAGCCAAAACAAATAAAAAGTACAAAACTGACAATGACTGTTTAAGACACAAACATTTTGAAACCCGCATCTTTCATTATATAGCTTTTCACTTACTATAATATTGCCAACAAAGTATTTAAACAAAATATATTATTTTCAAATTTATATTAAAAAAAAAAAACCTGGCGGAGGGGAGTTGGGATTGAACCGAAACCATTTTATGACTACACTTCTTTTATTTCCTCCTTTGAGATTTTTATACTATTCAATAAATCACAATTTCAACTTAAATATTGCATTTAAAAGAGTCGGATCATTAAAAACGCTAAAGCTCTCTTTAATATTTATCTATTGTAAAAATTTAGAATCCAAACCAAGTTCCTATTTTAAAAAATAATGGCAATGTGAAAAACTGGTGTTTCCTGATCATGCCATGCTTAGTTCATTAACTTTGGAAAATCGGACATAAATGATATAATAGCAATTTCAAAAGACTTGAGCATTACATGAAACGAAAACTATCAAACGAAATATTCCAGTGAGAACAAGAAGTTTCATTTCAATAACAGGCTTGACAACAGTTTCTAGAATGTTTTACATCTATTTCTTGGTTTCAAAGATAAACTAGGAACAAACACTACAAAGAAATGATCTAAAGTAAATGTGAAAACAAAACAGCTACATAATTATCATAGCTATTAATATGTCGGTGATAATGACGTACCGGCTTGGCTTGTGGATCCTCGTATTTAGCCCAAATAGAACCATCTTGTAATCCTGCAATAGCAGCAACTCTACATGACACTTCGGCACAAATCTGATTATCAACATATGCTTGCCAAGACATGATGTGTAATTGAATCAAAAGTTCTACTAATTTTTCCTTGACAATGCACACCAACTCCTGTCTTACTCACTACACCCTCTTAGTTCTACTCAAAATGCCGGTGTCACGATGGTTTCGCAGAGATTTTGTATTCATCCGCTAGGGTTACAATAGGTAACTGACGATTTCTGCCAATTGGCGACACCTTCATAAAATAACTTCGCTACGCGTGTTGCTAGGGTTACTGAGCTTTCATTACATGAACTTCTCACTTTCTAGATATTATAATTATAAATTTTAAACAATACGAAAGATTGAAAATAATCGTATCATAAAGTGTAAATTTTTTAACAGTCAATTTATATTTAAGAATCATTTTCTAAGTAATTTTTAAAAAACTAGACTTTATTATCGCTTAATTTTTATAATTAAATTCTTTAATATTTTCACTTGACAATACCAATATCTTTTTTTTTAATGCGATATGACCATTGATAAGAGTCTTAAGGCAGAGATAAGATAATCGCTTGTAAAACTGCTTGCCGTTCTGGTTTCGACAAATTGCTTCTTCTAATGCATAAAAATTGTATTTTTATACTGTTTTTAGTTGAAGAAAAGCGACGCAGAAAGTCAGCTAGTTTAATACAGTTTTTCAAATGTCGGCTGGCAAAGCCAGACGATATTGTAATTTAGTTAATACCACTGATACAAATCTACAAACACCTCAAATGTTATATGAATTCTTAATCAAATCAGTAAGAGAGAGTATATTCTTGAAGCAGAAAATGTCATCTAATTAGATAATAGAGAAAAAATATTACAGGCTTAATCATAAACATTAAAAAAAATCTAAAATTATTAAATTATGAGTAATTTCAATATTTTAATTGTATATATATATATTTCAACTGTATATATGTACTAAACTTATTATAGAAATATTATAATCATCTCTACACCAAACATGATACGTTCTAAATAGTTATTTTATCAAAACTAAGAAAAACTGTAAAACTAATATTGCTTCCAAATATTATATCAGTTCAAGCTTTTGTAATTTTATCATCTTTTAATGATATGACCTTTGCAGTTTATTCTATTTATAAAGTTGATCATGGAAACAGATTTGGAGACAGATTCTCTCCAAAAATCAAATTGTTATTGACATTTTGAGTAAAATTTTAAATTCAGTAATAATTTTCATTTAGAAATATCATTTGTAAAATAAATAAAATTAAATGTTTTTGAATTCAAATTTATATTCCCAAACATCTAATGGATAAAAAAAATTTAAAAAAATACTAAACAAAAGTTTAAACAGATCCTGAAAAAATCGCAGTAACTTCAAGTATAATAATAAAATGAATATATGGATGAAGGGAAAAAAAAATCACATTAATCTTTATTGCAATATTAAATTCTTCAGATAATTCAACCAGCACCAGTCTGATATTCTTTTTCAACTTAATGCCTTAATATTTTTTTTAAAAAAATCATTATTATTCCATATCAATACTTCCCAACATTTCTTCTTTTCATACACCATTTTATTTTTGATGTTTGCTTTTGCACATTGTAAAGAATATGGGAGAGCGGGGAGCACATAGAATGATTGATCTTGACTTCAACTTTAAAGTTTATTTTTTATTATTATTATTCTATTTATGCATGCATACAGATTTTATTAATGAATTATTTTTGTGCATTTTACTGATGCAATAGCCATAATTGGCTATACTATATGATTTTTAAGTTTTTCAAAGACCACTAAAAGCAGAAATTCAAAAAACAAAATTATTTTACTTTTTTTAAGTGGTAAGTTATATGTGTTACAATGAAAACCCGAAATCAGACAAAACGCGAATTAACTAGATAAAACGCGTTTTAACAGACAGCGATAGGGAGAACCCGAATTAACCAGGTAAATCGCTTTCTAACTGACAGCGCTAGAGAAAACCCGTTTTATTCGTGTTTTGACTGATTTGTTAGACAATATAATTGAAGCCAAAATTATTATATTAAACTATACTAACTAATGCATTATTTAAAGAAAGAACCCATCATTGAAGGAATAATACTTTACTTGAATATTGTTTTAGTATCGTTATTACAAATTACTTATTTCGACATGGCAAACTGCTGTGACGGTTAGAATTGTAAAGAGAACAATTTTTCTTTCAAAAACATCTCTTTAAAGAACAATCTTTTTTATAAGAACAGCAGGTGAACCCTTGCCCGATTTCTACAGTTCCTTTTCTTGCTGCTGTCCTCAACGGAATTTCCTGATTCGGTACTCATTCTAGAATCAAGAAAATTTGCGGCGACACATCGAATTGAGATCTGAAAATCAGTGAATATATTAAATTTTTGTATCAAACTTGTACTCTGATTAGCTGTAATCTATTCCATAAATACTTATAAAGTTAATATAATAAATAATAACCATATATTTATTGAATAAATGAAGTTTAAATATCGTTTCTCACCTCGAATACAGTTTATTCAGAACTCCATCTTTCATTCCAATTTTGTACAGGCCATCTTAATTTTTTTTCAAGCAATATTTCGCAAATCAGCTTTTCTCTATCAACATCTGGGAATGGGAACAACGGTATTACATCCAATATCAAACTCGGGATGTGTTGCATCGGAGATTTTTTCATTTGTTTGGCTTGCTTTATTGAAGTTTCTTTGGCTTCTTCTCTAATTAGAAAAATGGTCGACTTACTAGCAAGCATATGCTTCCCTGACTGTGCTAATTCAGTTTCTTGCTCTTCTGCATTCATGTCCTCGAAAATTTCTGTAGTTCATCCTCGTCTTCGATATTTTTTATAATATCTGATGGCAAGGTTGAGGTTGTCATTCCACCTCTTGGTTCAATCCCAAACATAGCTTTATATGGTGATTGTTTAATTCTTGATTGTAGAGCTCAGTGTTTTCATAAATTGGACAAAACGAAGACCATTGGACAACTTTATAGTTTGATTATCCTTCATCCATGAAGCCAGCATATTTTTTGCGTCTTGGTTGTCCCTCTCAACCAAACCCTGTGACTGGCTGTGCCGAGGTTTCCAGCGAACAATCTTCATTTTTGGCCAATTCGTACATAGCTGCTCAGTAACGGAATTTACAAACTCTCTTCCATTATCAGATTGCAGAATACAAGAAGCCCCTATATGCAAAAATGCAAAGTACTTGCAAAGCAACCTCTTTCGTTCCTTTGCTCTGAAGTAGTCGTAGTAACACAATGTTTAAATGTTAGTTAAATGTTTTTGGTAAACCATATAAACCTAAATTCATTATCTGCCTGAGTTTGCGTGGCAATCAAATTCCCTTGGCAGCGCCTATTCATTTAAGAGTGAATAATAGGTTTAAAAAAAACTTTTTTGGGACATGTTTCATACATTGATAAAAAAAAAATGTGTATCCTCTCAGTAGCTATGTTAGCAAATTTTCTTGAATTTTCAATCTTAAGCCTGTCTCTATCCTCATGTCCTATGGCCACATGTGCAAATTCGAGCACCAAAAATTTCTTCAGCAGGTAAACAATATTTTATGGACTCATTTGAAGAAACCAGCTTTTTTACTCCACTGATTTTAAGAATGTCAAACCTTTTTAATCTGTGGTACTGAATTAAAAACCTACTTCTTCAACCTCAGATAAGAGAGTCTTTTATTCGTCATGTGTTACAGCTTTAAGTTATTATGTTTTTTTAATGTAAAAACCATAATTATTCAAAAAATTTATTTTTCTCATTTTTGACGTAAAAAGCTATATTATTTTCTTCACTCATCATAAATAAATCAACAGCTCAAATACGTTACTGCATGAATAAAACTAGATGACTTCACTTGTTTTGAAAATTTCCCAAGCAAGAAATTTAGATTCATATGGTTTAAATTGGACAACACCTGAAATACTCGAGAAAACGGGTTCTCCCTAGAGTTGTCAGTCAAAACGCGTTTTCCCTAAGTAATTCGCGTTTTGGCTGATTTCGGGTTTCCACTATAACATATGCATAGTTACTGCACAGAAACTAAGAATCAACTTTTGGTCCTAAGACCGTCTCTAAAATTTTAATACTAATTAAGCAACAGCTTTGATGAATTAATTCATCAATGTACCACAGATACCTCCTTCCACTAGATGTATCAATTTATGATATATAACCCTCTTATAGAACAATCAGTAGCTTAGAACTAGACAAAAGAGCTTCATTTCAACTGCTTCTCTTTCTCAAAGAACGAGACAAGACTTCCTCACAAATTAATCTACTTTTTATACAATAATTTTAGTGTATCTACACCAATATATATTTCATATATTGGAAAGTACTCTTTGTACATGTTAATCACAAAAATTGTAATCAAAATTCATTTTATTCAACATTAGATTCAAACACATTTACAGGGATCCAATCCACAATGGGATCACGACAAAAGCTTATTATTTAACTTTTAACCAAAGTAAAGTCAATATTATATACAAAATATAATATACAGCAAAGTAAGCAATGAATGATTAAAAAAGAACAATATAAAAAGAAACAACAAATAACGTGCACTCTCAAGGAAAAAATAAAATGACCTTAAAAATTCACCAATTTAGTCATTTGTGGATTTTTTCATTGTCTACTTCATATGAAAAAAAGAACAGGTTAAGAAGCTTTTGCTATTATTACTTTCAATTTTATATCAAACAAGTCATTTTGAACTGGGAATCCAAACCTAATTTTACTCAAATAATGCTATTAATCTTAGTTCAAAATTAAACAGAAAATCTGTTCAATTTTTAAAAAATGGAAATGACTGACTACCTTTTGTTCCTAATATAATTTTCCTAAAACAAACTTAAAATCTACTAACTATTTTAGATCAATTTTCTTCTTAAACAAAATGATTTTCTGTAAAATATAAATTCAAGGACTTCACATATTACATCAACTTTTTATAATTTTCTGATTATCTACATAAATTGCTTTATTTTCTACAAAATAAAACACAATTTAAACAGAATCAAAATCAGACAGAGCATTCTTCCACCTGAATAATCACAAACATTAAAACATTTTAACCTCTTCAAGAACATTTTAAAATAATAATAAGAACAAAAAACTTGGCAATATTTATTGTTCAATTAATTATTGTTAATTTCAAATCAGCAACAACTCAGTGACTTCCGACACCAATTGATCCCTTTAATTTTTATCCAAAATTTTTTAATTTTGCTTACATTAAATAAGTCTAATTTAAAGAAAATTTGCACGTATATGCCTTGAATCCTGAAGGGTTAAAATGTAAAACAAGCAATAATATAACATTTATTTGAAGGTCTGTTTTACTTTTAAGCATTTCAAATAGAACTTAACATATGTACAGCATTACAATTACAAAAATAAGACAATGAGGGTTTAGAAAAAAAAGTAACGAAAGATTTGCTATTTGTTAAGATATGAAAATAATAAATAATTACTTATGATTCCATATGCTAGTAAAAATAGTTAATAAATATACTTATTAATAATTCTGAATTCAATATAGAGTATTGCAACACAGAGTAAAATAAAAAAAAATTATATGTATAATTAAAAAAAAAAAAAACTATTTTAATACAGTGATCAAGGTCACTAACAGAGCGGCTCTAAGTAATGCAAAATAAAATTCTAGAAGTTTATTGCTACTTTCAGTAAGACTTCATTATTAAATCAATATTATATAAAACAACCAAATATTAAAATTTAAAAATGTATTTTGACTAGAAAAATATTTAAAAACACATACACACATAAGAGAAGGCAAGTATTAAAACACACAACCTAACTTTTGCATATTATGCAAAATAACATTTCTGTACATTTTTAAGCAGTACACAAGAATAATATAAATCATTAGAAAGATCCACTCTATTTGTAATTAGTTCATTTTAATAGAAATTGACTTTCACATTGTGTATTAATTATTCATATATACTATGTTCAGGGAACAATTCTATAGCATTCTTACTCCACTGAATGCAATGTATCTGCTGCAAGCATATATAAAGGCAAGTAATCATGATTACAATAAAGAGTCTATAGAATCATTTAAAATGAAAATCGCATGATTTGTCTTAAGACTGTAGCCTATAAATAACTCTTATAAAAATTGATTTTTTTTCCCATTCAAATTAAATAACTGCATTAAAAACTATTTGTTATTAACCTAGCTCAAAAGTATTCAACAGAAGTTCAAAATAAGCACTAAAAATTATTTCAATAAACTATGCTTCTATTTCACTTTGAATTATTAAATTTCAAAGTTAATAATAAAAGTATCAGAATTTTTTAAGTGTCATATCAATAATAATCTAAAACAATTTTTAAAAATTTCATATTGATAATTTAATACAATCAAATTCCTTCATTCAATGCTGCGTCAAATAATGTTTCTTGAAAGATAAAAGTTAGCAAATAATATTAATAGTAAAAAAACCAATAATAAAATCTTAAAATAAACTAGCATAGAAGGCAATTAATAAATTTTGTACATTACAATAATGCCACAAAATCAAATATTCACTGAATTCAAGATTTAACATAAAATTATGTTTATCAAATAATACAAATAATTAGTTTCCTGAAATAAAATCATTGAAAAATTATGCTTAAAAAATAAAAAAAAAATTAGTTACTAACTTAAATTTAATCCTTTAACTGCTAATAGAATAAAAACCTTCCAATTATATTTTAAAATTATTTAATTTTTTCAATTTCAATTTTTGTAAAAATAGGATTTTTTTTTATGTCTCATCTTCCAGTTTAAAAAACACTCAAGGGGAAAAAAAAAAAAATTGAACAGTAGATCTGCTTTATTTAGAATCCAATCTTTACATTTGTAGAGAAAATAAGAACTAAAAAGCTTGAAAAAAATTCAAAATAGTTAGTCTAGAGATTAAAAAAATAAATTAGTATTTTTTTTTTCGCTTTTAATACAAAGTTTTTTAAAGTTATGCCAACAAAAAAAAAGGAATATTGACTTTTGCACTAAAAAAATGTAGTTAAAAGAAAACACAGCATCCTTAAAATATATTGAATCAGATCTACTCATCTTTTTAAAGTAGTGAAATCCCTGAATTTAATTCAGAAAGTGAGTAATTAATATATTTTTTGAGTATATAAAACACAGAGATTTGTCTATGTACATAATGATTCAGGAATTATGGCACAAATTTTAATAATATTTTCTCATACATGAAAAAAAATCTGATAAGCAATACATGATATACAAACAAAAAATATATACAATTAAATTGAAAAGGAATTCAAATTTACATTATGTATAATATTATATTATGATAAGCAAAGTATTTCCAATTATTGGCAAATGAAAAGCAAAATTATTTTGAATACACCAAATGTAAAAAAAGTATACAAATAATAGTAAAAATGGTTTTAATAATATAAAGTTTCAATGGTATTTCAAACAATAATACAAAGATTAGTAATATTAAATTACATATTAATATTTCATATATCATTAAAAATTTATTTAATAAATTATGGTAGATATAAATTCATATACACATTAGTATTTTTATCATAATGCTAACAAGGCAGACTTATAAATGATATATAGATAATGACTTATATAGCAGACTTATAAATGAATCTCATATCAATATAAAAGGCCTGAAAAGTCTTACAATCAATAATTCCTTAATGAATTTTTAAAAATTGGTTTAAATGAAATATTAAAAAAGAACTATAATAGCAATTTTATTTTTATTCAATTAGTTTCATTTTTGAAAGGATAGTTTAAGAAGCTCAGTCATAATTTTTTTAAATATTTAATACAATACAATTTTTTAGTATATATAAAATCAATTATTTACTAAGTGATCAGAAAAAGATATATTTCATCAAAGTAAAATCACTTTAATATTACAAAATAGTTTTAAGGGGGGGGGGAATCAACTTCAGTGATTTTTAAAACGAAAAATTCTGAAATTTCAAATATAAAATTCATTCGCTCATTTATGATGATATGCTAAAGTATAGTTTTTATGTGCATCTAAATTTTATATTAATAAAAATACATATTCATATACCTAAAATATTCTGAATTACTATACAGAATATTTATAGGATAAATCATTTTATTGGCTTATACTAGTTTTAGAACAAGAAAATAAAAAATAGGAACAATTTGAAAATATGAAAATAAAAATTATGTGTCATCATTATTTACAATTTTAATTTACACCTTGAATTAGTATTAATAAAAACTGTATAAAAGCATACTTCATGGATGAGAGAGGAACATTTCTAAAATTTACATCAAAAGTCCCTTCTACACTATCATAAGCAATACAGTATCTTTGAAATGCTAAAATTCTGATTAATAACACAAATCTAATATTAAACTATATGATACATTTAAATACACATATGCCATGCCATGCCATTCTGATAATTCGTAGTTCCACTATGGCAGAGGAATGCTTCTTAAAAATAAAATACAACACAATAATAGGAATTCAGAAGTAAAATACAGAAACAAAAGTTCAAAAAATATTTTGAAATTAAAAAAAAAAAAAAAAGAATGACAACATAACAAACAAAACAATCGCCATTATTATGCCAGCTCTTTTCAGGACTGACATGTTTACACTTGTTTCAGTTCACATATATACAATACAAATCTAAATTACACATAAAAAAGGCTACAATGCCAACCACTATAGAACTAAGAAATTTGCTTTAAATTTTTGAAGTATGTATTTCAAAATGGAAGGTTTTTTTATTGGACTCGAGAATAGAATATATGATTATAAGCAGATACTGCTGATACACAGGTATAAAACAATAGCAACAAAGACACTCAGACAATAAGACCTCTTTGGTCATTTTCAGCATCATTATTGATATTGTTACCAGCAAGATTTACAGCGATAACAACTCTCCGATCATAAGGCACAGGATTATTCACTGAATGATGGGAAGGAGGAAGTAGATTCTCAGATTCATCTGCAGACAAGAAGTGGTTTTCTGATGATGTGTCACTTTCTGGTGAAGATGCAGCATTGAACTGTTGATAGTTACCGGGTAAAGACGAAGGACCACTGCCATCAGGTTGATTTGATGTTGAAGCAGCACCAAAGGTTCCCCAAGACTGGCTTCGATTGGATGGAGATGTCAAAAGAGGTGTGTTTTCAGCAGGGGAAGTGAGTTCTGAATCTTCAGAATCACTCTCATCAGATTCACCGAATGTAATCTTTCGTTTGCAGAGAGGACAGTTGCGCCTGTTATTCATTAACCAGGGATCTATGCACTTTGCATGATATGCTAAGAATAAAGATAGCAGTAGGTTAATAATAATAACAATGGGTTTCATTGATAATTTTATCCTACATAATAAAATCCAAGATAAAAAATTATGAACAGCAAGAGGAATCCCCCCAAAACTTTCTAGCATATTTTTCAATTAAATTTTATCTTCCCCTTTCCCTAAATAAAATGGCAGACCCTGGGTAACACTTCCCATTCCTTAAATGGCCTTGCATGGTATTGGCAAAAAATATTTATAAAATATATATCCTTACCTAATTGATAACTACATATGTCAGTAGATAACAACCTGTCCATAAATAACTATAGAAATCAATAGTTATAAATTTTGCAAAATGTTTTCTTTTGCAAAAATTATTTCTAAAATGTATAAAAAAATTTACAATCTGACTATTTATTAAATAAAAACACAAATTTCAATATTAGATGGTGTACAAGTAATTCATTTATTATGTGTTCAGGAGATAGTTACACTAGATTATATGTAAGAAAGCTAGCTTACTTACATATAATCTAGCTTATTACTTACATGTAAGAAAATTACATATAAACATTAGAATTTTATTTTACTTTCAGTATCTTCTTCTAATGAGTTTAAGGCAACCAGAAATAAAATTAATATAGAGAAGTGTGTTTGAATTAGGAAAATGATTATTTATTATATATATTGCAATAAAAATATTTGAAAATATTACCATGAGAACAAGGTAAAATTCTCAGCTTATCCCCTTCATTATAATCCTCTAAACATATTGCACAAACATCATACTGATCTCCTGCAAATAAAGAAATTTTTACTAAAAGGAATTAAAATACACCCACTTTCAAATAAAAATGGCAACAAAAATCAATCATAAACAGGAAAACAACTGTTTAATATATTTTTGAAAAGAAAATTCTTAAGTTTACAGCAATATCTTAATATCATTTTCCTACTGTCTCAACTCCTTCAGGACAAATGATGCATTAGTGCTAGATTCCTGTTAGGACTGAATGCAACATCCTTGTTTTATGGTAGAATTTGATCTGCAACATTATTGATGCACAGGTACTTTAAGCTTTCAGAATGAAATGTGTTCTACAAGATACTGTTATTAGTCCATGTTTCTTTCAAAAGACTGGTCCTATATATAAGAATTTCTCTCTCCAAAGTCAAACTTTGTTTTGCAATCGTCAGTGAAACACTAGATTTTTGCAAATAAAAACAAAAACATGAGATGAGGGCAGAGAAAAACACATGCTCATTTATAAACAGTTATTCATAATTTCTCCTTTCATTTGGGACGGGATGTTATGGAAGTTATTCTAACAAGGACCTGTATCAATATGTAAGGAGATAATTTAGAATCAATGATTAAAGAATGCGCTAGAATTTTTTAAAATATTAAATAGGAAGTATTAAAATTTTTTTTTTCTGTTATAAATGAGTCAATTATTATAACATTTAAAAACTGATTTTTATCCAAAGTGCATTTCTTATGGATTATAATATAAATTTTAAGGAAATTTATTTTATATTAAGCTTAGTGAGAAAAATGCTCAGGCCTGCCTTCACAGTCAGTACTTGCCAAGTTCTATCCTGTGTGAGCATTTCTTTCCACTTGCATCTATACAAACAGGGGTTTAAGACGATAATTATCTTTAAATAAATACAGATTAAATATTAAAAGAGGAAGCAAGAGTCCTCGTTTTTTTACATTAGGAAATAATCAATTTTAAGCAGAAATTAAATGAATTTCCACTTATTTTATCATCTAGCAACTTCCCTTTCACATTTTACTACATTTTTTTAACCGCTGCACTTTTCATTAGAGATCAAACCAAATTAGCATTTGTCAACTTTTTAACTAATGACATGGTAAATCAATGAAATGTTTTATCTGGAACTTGATAATAAGAAGAAAAAAAGTAAATGGATCCTTCCTCCCTTCTCAGAAAGACGTTGGAGCTCATTCGTTCATTAAGAACATTCTTCATTTTGTCAATAACTCTGTAACAATTAAATAACACATTTACAAAATCACCCATGATATTAAAAAATTTGAATGGGTCAAAGAATTTTGTACTCCAGATTATGCAAAATCTGGAATTTATAAAAAAATAACTCCAACAACAACAACAAAAAAAACCTTCTAACCTCCTTATACATGGCTTGGTATGTTAACAAGTAGAAAACATTAAATGGAGCAGTGATCATTAGAGTCTGATATACTTACAATATATTTTTCCGAGTTGAATTAAAGAAACCTAGAAAATGTTTAGACATTACTAACAATAACTTTAATTCTTTTCAGTAAAAAACAGCTGAATGATTTTTCCTTCGCTATTGAATTAAATATTCAGCAACATCTTTCATTCTACTCAGAAAGAAAAGAAAGAGTCTAAATACAGATATAAGGAATACCAAGCACTTCAGCAAAAATCTTATAAGATTTTTATTTGAAATCATATAAAAACTTTGAAAATGCCATTATAATTTTTTTTAAAGTGAGATTCCAAACATTAAAACACCAAATTCATCAAAACTTTTTTTTTATGAAAGAATTTTTTATTTTTATATTGAACAAAAAATTATGGAATGGGTAAATATTTACATTTGCAGCAGCTCATAAATTTGCATTTGCTCATCAATTCAAAAATACATTTCATTTAGTGTAAAAAAATTACTTGTTAAAAGTTTGAATATCTTTTCATCACATATTCATAAAAACCTTAATGTTGAATTGCAAGATACAGTGACAAAGTTACCTTTTGAGAACTTTGCTGTAGGGATCTGTTTAATTTGACGACTAGATAATCTATTACGTCGACTTCTTCGTTTCTCTTGTATACATTTAATAAGCTGCAAAGCAATAATTAAAAGATTATAAAATAAATATTTACAAATTTTTTTTTTAATTTTACATTTTTTTACAGTAAAATATGAGCTATTGTAGTTTTTTTTTTTTTTTTTTTTTTTTAAATTTGTATGCACTGTTTGTTGTGGCCAAACATATGATGACGCTTGTATACTTGTAGTATTCACTACAAGTTATTCTGTTTCTTATTCTCGTTACAAGGCTTTCATTAAGGATATGCATATGTGAGTTGAGCCAGATGTCTATAATGCTTAAAATTTTTTTATGCATTTAATAAATATAAATAATACAGTCCACACTACCACAATCAAGTGTTAGATTGATAATTCAAACTTTTAGATTCAGTCAGCTGGTAGAAAACCAGAAAACAATGCATTATAAATAAATTAAGCACAACTTAAATAGGATGCGATAACATAGATGAAAATAAGTTTTATCATGAGCCCGACAAGGTTTTTAACGGGTTTTTTTCAGGTGTCAAACAATTTATAGAAAATTATGGTTTATTAATATCCTCAAAGCATATATCTGCAGTATACGCTTTTTTTTTTTCTTCCAATGTACAGCAGAGCGCATGTAGCTCAATTTTTATTGCATTAAGTAAAAAAAAAAAAAAAAAAATTGCTTTTTTTAAATTAATAAAGAATAACCATGTACAGAATCTTTCAAATGGAGACAGTCTCATAACATAATACCATTATTAAAGGCATAAATATTTAGTTCATCTATCTTCTAAATTTTGGGATATAGTAAATTCATGGTTTTTATTTCTTTTGTACACTAAATACATAGATAATGAACAGAATCCTTTGGCCTAAAGGATTTAATATACACCAGAACCACTTAGATAGTGGTTCTTCAATAGAATGGATCTCAAACCTGAATCTTCTAATCCCGAAGCCAAAACTTTACCACCAGGTCATCATAATCTTTTCATTCACTAAAATATTTTTCAATAATACCTTAAAAAAAGTACAATTTTTTAAATAAATTTTTTCATAGCATTATGCTTAAGAGGAAAGTCCAAACATATGAATTATTAATCCAATTATGTCAAAGTCTCCACAAAAGAATTTTTAAATAGCTTTAAGTGTGATTTTTATGTGAAATTCTAGATGAGGAATTAATACCAGTATATAAAACACTACATGCAAACAAGTTGTTGGGTATAAAAGTCTATTTTTCACATTTGCAATTCTTCATGTATTTACTCCATATGTGTAAAACGAAGAAATACACCGGTATATAGTCTTTAAGTTGCCTTTAAAATTTTCTTTCTAGAATAAGAAATTAGGAAAAAGCTAATTCTTTTGATCCTCTTAACCTGTGACTAATAAATTTGAAAGATACTTTCATAGCATCCATCCTCATCTGAATAATTATCTAAAGAAAAATTTTACATAATTTTTTTCATTGTTGGGTTTTATTCTATTTTCAATTACATTAGTTATTTCAATATTTACATTTAAATCTATTTCTGAGCATCCAAAAAGTTTAAATTATTCATTGACATAATACAAATGTCTGTATTACTTACCAGGCACATCATGAAAAGTAACATGACAAAAAAGCAGACTCCAATTACTGCTCCAAACAAATACATATAATAAGTGATGTCAGGAGTATTAGGTCTTATTCTCACTCGATAGTTATATTCATAGCTGAAACAAAAGGCATTCAATTTATTTTTTAAAACTCAATTTTTTTTTATGATCTCAATTTTATTATTAATTTTCAGACTGATTCTCAAATGTCTTACAAAATACATAATAGATTTATAATTGAGACATATCTCAATCTGCCTCTGCAATTATAGAAAGAAAAGAGGAAAATATTAATATTTCAGATGTTCGTATTAAATTAGCATAGGTAAGTTAAAATGATTTTTTAAAGTATATATAATAAAATGTAAATAAATGTACTATGACCTAACACTCATAAACCATTGATCTAACTCATAATGGAATGGTATCCATTTATAAGCCTTTGATTAGAGATAAGAATAAATATTTCATGAATAAGAGATAAAATTTAGCCAGTTAGAGAAAATTCAGATTTTCTGGAAAAAAAATTTGAAATTTATATGCATTAATCAAAATGTGCATACCTGTTGTTGTACACATAGTTGCTTCGCAGAATGATTCCATCCTCATATGAAACAAACAATACCTCAATAGTGGGTTGAAGTATTGGGAAAGGAACTATGGGTACGAAAAATAAATTGTAAGATATTTTTTTAATGTGACCAGAACAAGCAATTATCAAAATGATGCAATAACTTGTATTATGCACTAATGGTTGAATATCTAATAGTTGGTCTAAGTACATTGGTCTGGGTATTACTTACAGGAGATCATTACATAATTTATCTCTTGGTGAGTAAAACAAACAGTAAAGAAGTTTAAAAGAGCCATACCCACAAAAACTAAAAAAACCTTCACCATTAAAGGAAATATATATTCCAAGAAAACTGTTTCAATAGATTTAGATGTTATGTGAACCAATGTATTCCATGAAACATAAATAAAGATGACTTAAGCTTTTACATAGGATAACTTCAAATTAAAATCTGGAAGAATTATTACTTATTTAAGTTTCAAACCATACCTGATATAGATACAAATGTAAAATTGTATTTGAAACACATAAAAATAAATATGATATTACACTGTTCATTGGTTAAATATTATAAGAACACCTTCAACTGAATTATTAATTTACACAGTTAAATCAGAAGGATTCACCAATCTGAACATTGTAGGTGCTATTCCCAACAGAAGCAGTTTCGATAATAAAATTAGTAATCAAAAATAGCTATTATTAATATATACAAACAAATTAGTCTTGCAGCTTTATATTTAGGTAGAAAATAATATTTATCATGATTGTTTTATGCATCTCTGGTATTGTCTCATCTTAAAATATACAGATTATTTCTATAAAGCTGAATTCTTTTGATCTCAAGATTTTTTGTACTCATTTGCAATGAAAAAAATTACTTTCTTTACATGGAATCAGAAGCATATGATTTGTAAAACATGAGCCATATATGACATTTTCTGAGGAATAGTACCAGGTAGTTTGTAAATTAAAATAGATGGCAAATCATAAGTTTTATATAACATTGAGATGATGCAAATAATCTCAACTCTCAATGATTTTTTTAATCATTTTTAATCAAATTTAACTATCAATTAAAGATTTTCCTTCTTTTTAAGATCATCTCCTTCCCAGACAATTTGGCAATTCATTCCTAAAACGGCAGCAATTGATGAGATATAATTACCCGATTTGCCCTACATTGCCATGACAGAATTTATGCACAGTTTTTATGGAATTAAGTTATCTATATCACACATTTTTATACAAAAGAAATATATTTCTAAATGAATTCTGAAATACAGTATAATTTTTTTTAAATGATCACAAATATATCATTTCATCTGACTTTACCGCATTCCAATGGTAGAAGAAATAGTAGCAAGTGAATAATATAACACAAAACTATTAACATGAACATTTTAAATAAGTCATTCCAAGAGGAAAAATCTTTCCCCCTTTAAAAAAAAATTGAATATTCAACTTGATAATGAAAATATTTCAAAGTAAATACTTCATTCAGTGTATTTTTAATAAAAACTTTATGTAATTCATTTTAATTATGAAATGAACATAGATTTACCAATATGAATGTATTCAAATGGCATATACATTATGGCAACATCATAGCCTGCTTTCTCTGCATTTCGTACCTAAAAATATAGATTCATTTAATCAATGCCAAAAATCTTCATAATTATTATAATAATTAAATTCAATATTAATGCAGAAGTATAATGATAATTTCTTTTCATTTTTTCCCCCTTCCTTATAACTAACTTTATTCTGAACTTGGTAATTTTCATAAACACAAATAATATACATCTTTTCTGCCCAAATAACGAAAATAATTTCACTATACAGCAAAATCTTCAACTATAAAAATTTTGTACAGTAAGATTGTTTGTAACTTCCTCTAAATTTTTCTTTTTCTTTTGAAATTTGGATTTCTTTTCTAATGTACAAAATATAATTTCTTACTATACAAAAATTATACAAGATATAATTTAAAATTATCTCTACTGTTTTAATTATCTTACCTAGAAAAAATATAAAATTCGGGGAAATAATTAATACATTTAAAAAGATCAACATTATTCAGTACATGCAGAATCATAAAAACCATGCAAAACCCTGCAAGTTGCTGATTTTTGTAGTACAGAACTTAATAAAAATGGCTCAAACCTTTACAAATCTTTGATTCATGAAATGAAAATAATATTTTATCTATTTCAAATATCAAGTTGCTTTTTACTTTAACACAGTTTATTTTCCAATTGCTTTACTTTATGAGTTAACATTGATTAACTTTTCTTGTGTATGACAATATCAAGTAAGATGTTTTATACAACTTTATACAATTAAAAATTAAGCTACATACAGCAAGAACATATCTTTAAAACTAAAAATTTCTAATATAATTTATTTTTAAAATACACATATAATTGTTTATCACATGTAAAGTCATCAATTTAATTAAAAATTTATAAAAGAAAACTAAAACTGAAAAAAAAAATGCCACTCTAAAGGCAACCACACCTGTATTCAAAATCTTAGAACAGAAACCTACAACAATAAGATGCAAATATGTTTGTGTGTGTGTGTGGAAGTGTGTTTTTGATACCAAAGGTATAATCATGATTGTTGCTTATCTACAAAATATCTGTCCAGTATGGAGGTAGGGGAAATAGTATCAAAGTTAATCTTTCAATGTATTTGTTTATGGAGCTTTTCTTTTATGGGAAAAAAAAAAAAAAAATCTCAACTTTTATATATGCTACAAATATGCAAGGATCTATTAAGTCAAAAAATTATACAAAATAAATTATTTTAAGATATCTAAACTACTGAGCAGCAAAATTTAGAATGAAAAATATAACATTATTAATAAATTTTCTAAGAAACATTGGTTTGGTTTTATAGTACAAAAGCCATTTTTGGCCATGCTGCATCAAACACAATATTGAAAATAATTCTAACAAATATTGAAAATAATATATACTGTAATAAAATGTTTTTAATAATCTGAAGTACTAAGTAATTTTTTTTTAAAGTCATGATTTATATATTTGTAAAATTTTCGTCCTTTTTAAAAGGTCTTCAAGTATATAGCAAAATGTTAATTACAATCTAAATTACAGAACTTAGCACATTAAAAAAGTTTCAGATAAAAAATATGCATCAATACCTTAGTTGTAAGTCCACATTCACTAGTACCATTGATAAGTACAAATTTGCCCATTGTAAAATTTGTCAAGAATGTTGGAGGAGCAATACTTTTGCAAGCATCAGGAGGATCAGCAGATACAACATATCCCTAAAGAAATATACTTTAAATATTGGTACAAAAGCAATCACTCAGTTAAAAAAAACTATAATATAGTTAAGAACCTGTTATATAAAAGTAAATTATTTTTTTTAAATAAAAACTTTAAGATATTTTATTATATATCATACATGCTTGAGTAATTTTATTATTAAAATATAATTACTCACAAACAGCAGTTATAATGCACAAAATTATCAGATTATTTCATAACTGATTTTTATATTAGATAACATTCAATCATTTAAAACACCTAAAACTTTTAAGCATTACCCCAATCATTTCAGCCAAGATAGTTATTTAATTACAACATTGATCAATAAGTGAATTCCAATATGAAAGATCAAAAGGCATGTATTTGTCAGTTTATCTTCAGCAGGGAGGGCAGGAGGGAGCTTTCTATTTATTGTAAATTAAAATATTTGTTTAATTTCCCACCTTCATCCATTCAGAATTTGCTTTCTTTGTACATATCATGATTTTATCAAAGGTGATGAATAAATATCTATTTATAGTTATTTTCAAGCAAATGAAATTTGGAAAATCAAACTGAAGCTGATTGTGCAATTTTAACTAATTTCAAACATTGATGTTTAAAAAATAAAGATAAACAGTTTGGATGGGATCATATTTATTAATATGTAATGTTAAAAGATTGTTTTAGAGCCATTTCACCTTCTTATAATAAAAATAATTTCAACAATAAATATTTGTAATATATTTTTAAAATACTTAAATCAATATTTCAAGATTGTTCAGTTTGTTGCAATTATAAATCTTCACATTATGAAAAAAAAGTATTTTTTAAATTTATAAATATGCTAGTTTTAATATTTTTAAGTGTAATCATTCTATATGTATAAAATAATCCGGGTTATAATAAAATAATTAGATATGAAAATTTCAATAATTTTTTATTTTCTCAAAATATCAAAATACAAGGTGCTACTGTAAAATATATTAAAAATAATGTTAAACTAACATCCTTTATAGAAGAAGGACTGATCTGAAAAGTCTTGTATCAAATAAACTGTTACAGTTTCAATTGCATAAAAGCAAAAAATTCTTATTTTAAACGTTATGATATTAAAAATCCTCAAACCGTCTAAATTTATTACAAAAATAAAAATTTAATCGTTAAAGTCTAATAACCTCTGAAAAGTTAAGGTTAACCAACAACTTTTTTTGATATTTCATTTTACAAAATTTAAGGTAAGAAAGCACAATTTTAAATAATTTTAATTGGCAATTAAACTATCATTCTTTGTTGTTAAAACATTAAATAGATGAAATATTGCAGATTCTTAAAATATACTTCTTTATAATGATTCACATATTTTTGTTAGATTTATCACAACTTTTATCAAATGGTGATATCAATAGCTTATCAGCATATCAAAATTCAAACATATGCAGGTGAAAGCTCTAATAGATAAAGTCTGTCACAATTACATAACATTTTATTAGGTATTGACAGCACATACCAAAATATTTCAAATACTAGATGCTAAAATATAAGTAAGAGATATTATAAAGAAATATTTTGATGTTGAAAGGCATTATTACAATTACATTTTTAAGAAATTACCTCCATCGTAACAAAGTCATCATCAAAAGCTGCTTCCCTATCTTGGAAAGTATCAACTTTTCTTCCAAAACGATCAAACTGTCACGGAAAAAACAAACAACCACATGCAAATTATTAGAATACTTTTATTAACACAAAAATTTATTCAATAAGAATCAGTCATACACATATTTCTTTTAAACTGCATAGATTATAATATTTTTCTTCATTAATTTTCTTCAAAATCATATTTAATACTAAAATGAATCAACTTCAAATACTAACAGAATTAACAAAATAAAACTTATTTCACAAGGAGTTTTAAATAAAACTAATTTACTTACTACAGCATAAATACAAAGTAAATAAAGTTTAAATAATTTTAACTACTAAAAAGTACTCAGATAACTAGACATTTTTATAATATACAGTTCATAAAAATAAAAACTTTCTCTAAAACTTTTTTTGGCCAGAACTCCAAACAGGAAAATTAAACAAAATTTTACCAAAAAATATTTGATATACAGCATTAAAACAAGCAATTAAATCAGCAGTACACTCAATAATTTTAATACAAAATACACAGAATTATCATCTATCCTTTTACTCTCTGTCTCTCTCTAGACTCATCATTTTTTTACAATTTAAAAAAATATTTACCGCCTATGAAATATAAATAATTGATTCAATCTTTAAGCATATTTTCACAGAATTTTTTTTTCCAATCACAATAGCGAATTTATGCAAACATGATGGCATATATCCAGCTTTATCACTAAATGTTGCTCTGTGACATGCCACATGAAGCTATTATCTCCAGTCTACAATGTGATTACATTTAGCCCAAATTTCTCACAGCCATTGAGTTATTTCTTAGTTTTTGACTAATATAAAAAAGTAAAATGATCCTCAAATAAAAGCCCCCACCCCCCAAAAAAATTCAGATTCTGCATAAGAACTAAAAATCTAAAATTATACACTGTAAAAATTTGAAATTTAAAGTCTACATCATTTATTGAGCCATTAATGTTTTCAGCATACACTGAAAACATTTATGTTGGTGGATACATTTATTAATAAAAAGAAAATAAAAATCTAGTAGAAAACATAAGCAAATGCTATTAAATAAAAATTTAGAAAAATCAGTACATTTAAACTGAGATCTATGCAAATAAGATTCCCTTGATTAATTCTAACATAAATAGAAGACAATTTTAAATATATCAGTTAAAGTTTAATACATAAAATATTTAAAATAAGTTATAAATTCAAATAGAGGAAAAGTTTATTTAATGTGGCAAGAAGCAAAGGTATGAAATACAACTGACTATAATTCTGAAACGAGTTAAGTCACTTAATATTCAATATAAAAAGATTCTATATAGCATGAAAAAAAAAAAAAAAAAAACACCACACAATTAAACATTATATAATGCACATTTTAATCATTTAATGTGAAAAGATAGAAAAGTTTATATTATATATACATGAAGGATTCAAATTATAAAGGATAAATTTTATCCCAACTGAGACAAGCGTTTGATTCTAAACAAAAGAAAATATTCACTGAAATTTCAAATTTGGTAGTAAAAATTTGTATTTCAATTCAATCAAATAATATGACCAAAATATATATTTAAAGAAATAGTAAGAAATTAAAAGTTAAACAGATGACTATTTTTACATTTTTCTATATATTTGTCATTATATATAGATAATTATTATATATAGACAGATTGAAGATTTTAAAAAAAAATCAATCACGAAGAACCATTAAACATTAAAAAATTTAATTAACAGTATATCCTTTCATAAATTTAACAACAACTTTCAACATTTGAAAGACTTTTAGAATTACCTTGCAGAAATAAAACATTTGTATGATCCCTCCCAAAGAATATTCAAATAGAACAAAAATTACAGAATTAATATATAACAGTATCGAGGTAGCATTCAATATAAATTATTACTATTCTTTTTACTAATACTGATTTATTTATGCAACATTCAAAAATGGCAAAAGAATAAAATCCATAATATATTAACAACAAAACATTACTTTTCATAAAGATAAAACTTAAAACAATGAGCTGAAGAATATTTACAGTAAATTTTAGTCATGATTTTGATTTGTTTTAACTTTAAAAATCCAATAAATAATAATTATATTGTTTTATATCAATCTCTACAAATGAAACATTTTATATTAAATTAATTAACTTATGATCATGAAATTTTTGAAATAATCTTGATTTAGCCCTTTATTCTCTACAAAAAAATATTTTTAAAGCCAAAAATTACAGAAAAGTATTATGTAAAAATATTTTTTTCGCAAATTTTCCACTTTAATAATAATATAAAATTAATATTTAATAAAATAAACACTTGATAAAAAAATTAGAATAAATAGTTTTGAAAACAACTTACTACTTCTATAGTGGCACCAACAAGATGTAATGCAACTAAAAAGCATATGACATGAACGGAACAAATCATTTTAATCAGATGTCTCACTTCCACTTAAACTTTTTCAAGGCCAAATCCTAGTACACAAAAACCAAATAAAATACAGATTTTCTATGTACTTAAATCAGTCACTATAAAAGAAAGTGCATTTTATCATACTGCAATTGCATAAATAAAATTGCAACAGCTGTAATCGACGAAAATAACTCATATGGAATTCATGTGATTCAAAATGACAATCTCAGTACTTCCGCAATATGTGCAATGCATATTCTAACTTCAACAATGTTTAAAATTATTTTTAACATTTAAATTTTACGCTTGGAATTTATAGACAAACTTGAGATAAAAGAAAACAATTTTCTTCATAAATTTATAATGCCAATTTCATTTTTATTTCACTTACAATTCCACTACCATTCCACAGATTTAGTCGCATGAAAAAGCAATAGATGGTCAGCCATTAAAATAATTTAAAATTTTGGATAGAAATTAAATAAGAAATACAAATTACACTAAAATGTACGAACTTAGAAAACTAAACCAAAATTTATAATTTTATCACGTAACAAATATTTTCATCTGGGGATACTTTTCCTAACAAAAACAAAGTTTCTTTTGTGTTGAGTAGTAAACTTCCTATATACATACTTCAGTCTCGTATGAGGCTTACCTGGCAGAATAACAGTATACGTAAATGGACCGAAGTAAGGCAACATTCACTAAGATTTCTAGGACCCTCTCGATTACTAGAAGTCAATGCTTGCTAATCATGATTAAGTTGCATTTGCAGCAGAAGTTTACCAGTTAGACTAAAAATTATCAGATGCAAAGAGAAACAAATTATTTCACTTACTGTTATGAGTGAATTATAGTTGTGATGACGGTCTGAAAAGGGTCAGAAGCAGATACAGAATATAAGAAAATAAAGATTTAAAATATAGCAAAAAAAAAAAAAAAATTCTTGAACTGAAGAATTATTTTGGAAAAAAGAGATTCGAAAGCGAGATCAAAAATGTGTTTTCAAGGATAGCCTAAAATCTTGTTTTAAAAAAAAAGACAGCAATTTTGAGTCCCCGAAAATATTCTTATGTATACTATGTAGGAATGTTAATGAAGCAATAAATTTATAATAAGCTTTAAAAATTGATAAAAATTTTCAAGGATTTAATTCGAGATGCAGAAATGTTTTTCTGGGAACTAGAAACAGCATAGAGTAGTTTCCATTGGAAATTTGAAGAATTTTGCTTTAAAAAAATTGGCTGGAACTACTTTCAAATTATTGAAAATCAATATAATTTTAAAACCATACGGCTTATTTATATGCACTAACGGCTTATTTATATGCAATAACGATTATCTTCAAATATTGGTTCAACTGCAATTTCGCTTAATTTTTCCTTAATCTCTTTATGATTGTAAATAAAAGTATATTCATTTACCAGCAGGAATGCTTTTCCTTGATCTTTTTATACTACTTCAATGAAGGATGCTTCCGAAGTTTCGTATCACACTACGGGAAATTAATCAAATAAAAATCATTAATCCCAAATGAAAGCAGAAACATGTTTAAAATGTGCTGAGATCTGAAATTATTAAAAGAGCAGCCTTGAGAAATGCCTAAATCCATCTTTAGTAGCTGGTTCATGTTCTTCCTCTACATAGATCGGCAATTTTCCTATGTCTGCAACTGTTTGTCCCTCCCCCTCCCCACTTTCTTAGGTGGGAGATACGTTAAGTAGTTGGTTGACGTTAGTGGAGATACGTTTTAAATTGTTGAACTACATTTAGCAAAATAATTGACAGCGTAATGTCAATAAGATTTCAAATTTTTGGTCCGTCGTTTAAGAAATCAAATTACAGATGTCGACGCTGTTAAGTCCTCAGATTTTCAAACTTTTGATTTAAATGTCATTCATTTAGCTTATAATTTGGGCAACTTTTGAAAGTATAAAGGGGAAAGGTGAATAAGATATCGTATTTTGCCAACAGTTATTGGTCGGACAACTAAACACTCAATTCTATGGATGTTGACGACGTTAAGTCCGTGGAGTCTCAGACATTTCATTCAAATGTCGTTCATTCAGTTTATAATTTCCGCGATATTTAGCAGCTTAATCAACAATCTCGTAAGTGAATTAGACGCCACATTTTTGTCGACTTTTCTTTGTCTTTCGGCTAAGATGGTATCATGGTTTATAAAAAAAATTGTTTCCATCCACTATTTCCATTATTTGTCAGTGGAATTATTAGAGAAATCGAAGCTTTTTATATTTTGCATTAATAGTGAATAGTTCGAAAAAGAATCGTCATTTTATTCTTCCCATTCAGAGGCGGCGGTAGCAGGGGGGCAAGGGGGGCAATTGCCCCCTGTCGGCAGCCTCTTGCCCCCCCCGTCGGCGAGAAATTCAGAGTTTCGTCGGCAAAAGTGTTCATCATTTCATAATGGTTGTATAGAGTTGAGCATTATCGAATATGATTATTTAAAATCTACCTTAAAGTTAACGATCGAAATATCCAAGTAATGGTTAAAATGTTTCGGCTATATTTGGCAAAATCAAGGGGGGGGGTCAATAATCGATAGGGCGGTAGGTCAATAATATGCCGTATTTTGCGAACAATTTTTGATAGACCAAACTAAGAACTGAATGCAATGGATGTCGAAGACATTAAGTTCGCAGATTTTCAGGTATCTGATTCAAATGTCTTTCATTAAGCTTATAATTTGTACTACTTTTGGCAATATAACGGACAAGGTAACAAGTGAATAAGATATTGACAAGGTGATATTCTCATTTTGCTAGCAATTTTTGATCGGTCGATTAAATTCAATGTGGTGAGTGTCGAATATGTTAAATACGCAGATTTTCAGACATTTGATTGAAATGTCGTTCACTTAGCTTATAATTTGCATTAGATTTGACAATATATTCGAAAAGCGAATAAGATACCGCATTCTGCCGATAACTTTTGGGCGGCCCACGATGAACTAAATATGATGAATGTCGAAGAATATATCCACAGATTTTCAGACATTTGATTCAAATGTCGCTTATCAAGCTTTTAATTTGCACTATTTTTGGCAATATAACCGACAAGATGACAGGTGTATAAAACAAAGACATGTCGCATTATGTCAAAAAATTTGATCGGTCGACTAAGAATTCAATACGAAGGGATGTCGACGAGTCCAAATTCTCAGTCATTTTATTTAAATGTCATAATGTTCATTCAGCATATAATTTTTACTATGTTTAGCTGAATAGTCAATAATCTGGCAAATGAATACGACGTCACATTTTTTCCGACTAATAATTATCCTTCGGCTAAGATTTTATCATAGATTATGAAAAAAAAAAATGTTTTTATCGGGCACTTCGATTACCTGCCAGTGGAATTATTAGAGAAATTGAAGCTTTTATATTATTCATGAATAGGACGATAGAGTTGTTTTCCATAATTCATAATTCAAATCCAAGTTCTAAAATTAATCATCATCTTATTCATATAATTGTTACTTCCTCGGTAACGAATTCATAAATTTATTTTATTCATTTCACTCTGATAATTGCCTGACTAAAATCTAACTAAATTAAAAAAACAACAACAAAAAAAAAACATTGTTTTCTTTTGACACTCTTGTGAGTATGCATGCTAAGAAGAGTTATTTTGCTGTAACCAAATTATGTGAATTCATTATAAATCACTGGAGTAAGTAAATTGTATAATTGTAAATTAAATCCATTTAACAATAAAATATCTGCCTTCTTTTGCAATCTAATTTATCATGCTGCAATTATTACACTAAAGAAATATTACCGACTGTAGTTGACGACAAAAAAAATATTTTTGGTATGGTAGCTTTTTAGCTACACTAAAAAAGGTATCCAAGTATGTACTAATTTTTTAAAAATAAATTACTACCTAAATGCTTAAGACTCTGCATTCAATATTATGACTATGTAATTGGAGAATGTATCATTTATATATACTTTTCTTTCAATTACTATTATCGGTAAAAAGTATATAATTTCAGATGCTTCTAAATTTTTAATAGACTTTCAATAAAGATGTCTTGATAAAGAGAGGATTAAAATAGTTATTCTTAGAATATTCATAAATAACACATTAGCCCCTTGATATACAAATTTACTTAATTTCCTAATTAGATGACAGATCTTATTTGGGACAATTATCGTTATCTTAATCCCCAGAAAAATATAAGGGCATTTGAGGTAATGATGCGTTTTCAAATGATTTTAGCGTTTTAAATTACTTAATACTTTCACTTAATTGCAGATTTAAAATTAAAAATTAAATAATTCCATACGCGAGTTAGACTCGCCATTGTATATGAAGGGGTTAAAAAAAGCCCATGCATGCAACTGAGGGGATAAAACTTACGTTTTGGTCGGAATATTAGCTTGTAATAACTTCAAATTAAGAAAGTACTTAATAGTACATAGAATAGTCAGAAAGTGCATAAATAAAAATGAAGATAGGTGAATATATAGGTGATATATAATGGTGATAAAAATGAAGATAGGTTAAGTATATAGAAAAATAAATACAAGGGGGATCTAGTGTTGAAGCAGTCCATTATTCATAAGAATATTTTTCATATCTTACATAAAATTGTAATTTTGTACATATATTTACAAAATATTTTCTCCTGCCTTCTTAAAAAACAACATATTGTATCTTTTCTGCATTCTATATTGTTCGTGTCCGAACTATAGTAAATTTTTGTTGAATACGTGTTCTTATTTTCCTCGGATTCGAAATACATCTTAATTCTTGCTGGTTGTTGCAATCCTTACTTAACAAATATTTTAGGTAGGGGACTAAGCAGAAAAATCGGTTTTTGAAGAAAACATCGAATATTTTTTATTTATTATTCTGTATTTCTAAAACAGTTACTTTTATAAAACTTTTTGTTTCAACATTCATTTTATATAACTTCTGATATAAAATAGTAAGAGTATGCATTTTTCCATTTAGCATGACACGTCATTCTATTACAATCCGTGTTTCTATCTATATACTACAATCTAGAATGGAATATGACTATATTTTTTCTAAAATTAGATGGCAGAGAAATTAAATCTCAAGAGTCTGAGAAGAAACTGAGATCTCAAGAAACTGAGAACCTGTTTTTTTACAAATACTTTTATAAAGTTTTAACAACGAAAAAAAAAGGATCAGCATTTGAATAAAAAAGAATTAAATAACACTTGATTTTCTTTAATTAAATGTAAACTTAATTATTATGAGTTATTTTGAAGCCAAATTAAAGATATTGGGCTTGCCCCCCTGTCGGATTTGTCTTGCCCCCCCCCCCCCCGCCGTCGGCAAATCTCTACCGCCACCTCTGTTCCCATTGTTACTTCATCGGTAATGAATTTGTAAGTTTATTTTACTTATTTCACTATGAGAATTTTCTGACTAAAATATGGTTAGTAGTTAAACTAAATTTAATAAAACCTTTTTTTCTCACTACACTTCTGTAATATGCAGTCAAATTATATAAATTTACTATAAATCACCAGAGTAAGTAAATTATATAACTGTAAATTAAGTCTATTTAGCTGTAAAATATTTGTTTTTTGCAAACTAATTTATTAAGTTACAGTTATTTCACTAATGAAATATTATCAACTGCAATTGACGACAAAAAAATAAATCTATGTAATATAGTAGCGTTGAATATGAACACTAAAAGAGCTTATCCAAGTGTGCATTGAACTTTTATTAAAATCCATTTTAAAGTGATTTTTTGCATTTTATATTACTTAATATTTTCACTTAATTGCTGATTTAAAGTTAAAAATTTGGTATTTCTATGTGGGAGTCAAAATTGTCGTTGTATGCGAAGGAGCTAATAAAAACCTATTCATACAGCAAGGAGGAAAAAAAAAAACCGTTTTGGAGAGGAATATTAATATGCATAAGCTTTGAATGGATAAAAGTACTTAACGATAAGAACACGTGTCTAAAATTGAAGATAGAAGAGTTCGTATTCAAGTTACAATAGTTTCTGAATAAAATGCATATTTTTTTAAGTCTAAATATACATTGAAAAATGTTATGTTTAAGCAATCCATTTTTCACATGTGTATTTTTCATATCTTACTAAACATTACATGAAATTGTAAGTTTATTCACATATTTACAAAATATTTTTTTCAGCGTTTTTAGAAATAATAACATTTATATCTTTTCACATTCTATATCGTTCATCTTCAAATTAAAAAAAAAAATTTTCATCGTGCACGGGAGCTTATTCGAAACACATCTGAATCTCTTCTCTTTGTTGCAGTCCTTATTAAAAATTATTTTAGATAGGTGACTATATTTAAAAAAAAAAATAGATTTGGTGTAAACATCGAATATTTTTTATTAATTATTCTGGATTTCAGGATATATCTTTTATAAAATCTTTTGAATTTAGTTTCTACATTCATTTTATATAGTCTCCATGATAAGAGTATTGTTACAAACTTGTAATTTGCTTCCCATCACGGCTAGTATCACCGTAAGAAAGACCGTTGTAAGATCTGAGCTGAGCGGCTGCCACGTCAATGACCTGAGAGCTTGGCGACCATTTGGCGACTTGGCGGTGAATTTGGCGAGTTTGGCGACTAAATGGATAATACCAGAAAGTTCTAGAAGTTTCATGATCCATCCAGTAATAACAGAGATACACTCAGATACGCCCTGATTGGTCAGAAGATTCTAGCCCCGCCTCCCGGAACTATAAAAGACGGGGACTCAGAAGCTACGAGGAAGTCCACGTTAGCTGGGATTGTAAGCGTAACTGCCCAAAAGGTAATTCCCTAAAATCATTCGCCCTTCAGGCCGGATTAGACATTATAGCACCGTCCACCCCCACTAGATTTGGGCCTCAGTCAGCCAATACAATAGACCTCACCTTAATTAAAGACTTCCTGTACCCATATGAAATTCACTCCTTACCTGAACTTAGCTCTGACCATAATCCCATCTTATTAAATTTTTTCTTTAAATATTCCCTGCCCAATAATCTTAATAAATTTAAAACAAACTGGAATAATTTTAAATTAACCCTCAGTCAATCAGAAACCCCAAACATTGATGAATTTACAAACCCAGATAAACTTGACCATTTTGTAAACATCTTCGAATCGCAAATTATTAATGCAAAAAATCTAGCCTCCACCCCCATTATAAATAGTCAAAATTTTATTGACCCTAAAATTAGAGACCTAATCAGGGACAGGAACTTTGCCAGGAAAAATTTTCAAAAAACCAGAGACCAAGAGACTAATGAACCAAATTAATAAGGAAATTGAAAAACTTAACAATAAAATCCAAAGCAATGAATTTATACACAAATTAATTAGTGTTAACACAGAAGACGGATCAATCTGGAAACTTGTCAAAACTTTTAAAAGTAAAAAACAAAAAATTCCGGCCCTTAAAGGCCCTGCTAGTATTGCAATAACTGATAAAGAAAAAGCAAACTGCCTGGCGGCTAGCCTTGAGAAACAATTTCAACTTAATGAATTGAGCAATTTCACCACAGAACATAATGTAAATAATACAGTCAAAGGCTTTCTCGACTCATTGCCACAAAAATTTATTGATATTCCCCCTCCCTCAACTGATGAATTAAAGGATCATATTAAAAAACTTGATATCAAAAAAGCCCCTGGCCTTGACAGTATTAACAACAAAATGTTAAAAACACTTCCGGACAATTACCTAAAATTTTTAATTAATATAATTCATAGCATTCTCAAATTAGGATATTTTCCCATGTCATGGAAAACAGCTGCAGTTATCCCCATATTAAAACCAGGAAAAGACCCAACTGATCCCTGCAGTTATAGACCCATATCCCTACTCTCTTCTGTAAGCAAAATTGCTGAACAGATAATTCTCAATAGATTAAATAATTACCTAGAAGAACATAATATACTAACACCTGAACAATTTGGATTTCGCCGTAACCTATCTACAACCCACCAATTAATTAGAGCAGTAGAATTCATTGAGGAAGGTTTTGAAAATAAACAAAAAACTGCAGCGGTTTTCCTTGACATTCAGAAAGCTTTTGACAGAGTTTGGCAAGATGGTCTTATATACAAGCTAATTAATTACAACATACCCCCACATCTTATCAAAATTATAATTTCTTACCTCAGTTACAGATCCTTTAAAATCAAGATAAACAATGAATTTTCGGAAGTAAAACCTATTCTTGCAGGTGTACCTCAAGGATCTAAACTAGGGCCAATTTTATTTTCCTTGTTTATTAATGATATCCCCAAGCAATTTAACACTATGTTGTGCATGTACGCTGATGACACTGCAATACTAGCTAGAAACAAAAATCAAAATTTCATTACCATAGCTTTAAACCGACATATTAAGTCTCTTGAGGACTGGTTCGTCGAATGGAAAATTGAAATAAATGCTAGTAAAACTGAAGCTATAGTTTTTAATAAAAATAACTGTAAAAAGAATTTCTCCCCAGTTAAAATTAAAAATCAAACTGTCCCGTGGTCTAAGGAATGCAAATATTTAGGTGTTATTCTAGATAGTAAATTAACTTGGAAACCCCACTTTATTTACACAGCTAAAAAGTTTCGAGACCTAACTCGTAAATTTTATCCCTTAATTTCTCGAAACTCCAAAATGAGTAGACAAAATAAAATGCTTATTTACTCTGCCTACTTGCGTCCAGTATTAACTTATGCCTGCCCTGTGTGGGGATATGCTGCCAAGACTAATCTTAGACTTATTGAACGCCAGCAAAATAACTTAATTAGAAATTTCTGCAATATGAAATACTACATGCCCAATACAAATATGTACTTATGCCTAGACTATCCCCCTCTTAAAAAATTCATTAAAAATCTAGCCACTAACTTCTTTAAAAACATGGATAAGAATGAAAATGAAGCAATAGCTAAAATCCTTAAATATAAACCATCTACAAACTCTAGAAGACCCCGTAATATACTACTTTAATTTATCTCAGCCCCTTAGTTTTTCTTCCTAACTTTTATTTTTTCAAACTCAAATTATACTGTATCTCAATAGCCAATTCTAGCTCACAAGCAGTAAAAACTTACTAAGCCCAACGGCAGCGTACCCCCCCCCCCCTCCACCCTCACCCTAATATCAGACAATCACAATGAGTCCTGACACTCGTCATCTCCAAATTTCGTCGAAGACGGCCACGGCAAAGTATAGACAGCAAAGCACTGTGAAGTCTCTCCTTACCGGGGATAAGCCCCTGCCGGGGCTTGGCGCCCCGTCAACCCAACCATCAAGCTACGAGGAAGAAGTCGTGTGTATCGTCAGAAGAAGTTGTGTGGATCTTCAAAAGTTGTGTGTGTGTGAGAGGAGTCGGAGTCGCCGACAAATAAGAGAAATTAGAGGATGAGACAGCAAACAAACTGCTGAACTATAGCAATTAAATGTGCTGCGCTATTACAATTGATTAGCGGTATTTGTTGTAGAAGAAAAATTTTGTAACAGTATGCATTTGTTTAGTTAACATGACATGTCAGTCTGGTGTAATCGATACAAGGTTGAATGCATTCTTTTACAATGATTACACTAAAAGGCACATCTCGAATTAGTACAACAAAATCAGCCATCTCTGTCTTAGAAGTTGGAGTGAAGTAAAAGAAGAATCTACGGGAATTATTTCATCAAACGTTATAGCTTGAAAAGAAAGGAGCTTTAAGGTAAGCTGTTTAAGATACCACTGTTTAAGATTCGTGTTTATACTTGCGACGATAGTGCCTTATACATTAATTCTTTTCATATAATTAAATATTATATAAGCACTATTCACTTTCAAGAAAATTAGTTAATCAAGAAAACTTTTTTTGAAATTTTAGATTTAGTCATTTCCTTTTATAAAGAATTATTTTGCATATGCTATCATTATCCAATATAGTAGTCATTTAAAAATTACTATAATTCTATTCGATTTTTTCATTTTTGTTGTAATATAAGCATTAAAAAAGATCCGAAAGATCCAGAAAAAGATCCACTGTGTTAAATTCAGACCAAATTTAATATTGTTAAAAAAGTATTCCTCGTTAAAGTTTGTTTAAATATTTCAGGTTTTGTCAGATTTATAGCAACACTTTAAAATATTTTTAATTTTTTTAATGCAAGTTTAATGTACAGATCATACAGGTTGAGTGTTATTTTTATGAAAAATATTGTTCGAAAATACTTTTTTTTAATTCTAAGAATTATTCCACAAAATAATAAATATAATTTAAAAGATGATGCAAAAATCATTTTTTACTACAACATTCTCAAAAGTTACCGCCGAAACAATTTTTTAAAAAATTACTCTGAACTGCACTTTTCACGCTCCAAGGTATATAAGCGTCACGTTCCGTGACTCTAGGTCAAACGGTCTAAGTTGTGAAGGGCCAATACACAGAAACACATATTTTTTTTAAAACATAAGTAAAGATTATTCCAATTGTGTCATGAGTAGAAAGACTCTTAAACAGAGGACAAGCATGCAAGGAATGATTTTCATTCTTGTGACATACATCACAGCTTTTATTTTTCACTGCTTTGAAGCATACTTTTGAAGCAGATTTGGAGCTTCTAAATTTATTACAATAATTTTGATGTCTTATTTGCGAATTTGTCTCGAACTAAAATACAAATCTTACTTTTGATCATTTATTAATTTGTCTGATATTAAAATAAGCAGATATTTCTCGGTCTGATGTTTGAAATAATTTATCTAATATTATCAACTGATTCCTTTCAATATCTGACATTTTTCTCCATTTTAAATAGTAGCCGTAATTAGTACTTAAATGCGAAACTAATTGAGTGTGTGTTTCACTAATCCTGTATGCTTTTTTGAAATTTTCTAGACACGATTGGAAGATTAGCTCAAATTCCTTCAAAACAATAAATTTAATTTTCTCATAACTATTTAGTTCCTCCTCAGTAATATAAGAATTATAATTCTTGAACTTAATAAATTCAACAGAATCTCGGAATATTTTTAATATTAAATGCTGTTTCTATTGAAGTAAAAAATAACCATCATCTTTCAGATTTAAATAGCATTTTATTTTTTAATCTTCTAATACTTTTTATTAGTTTCTCTTGAGTTTCGTTTTTACTTTAAATTCAACAGAATTTCCATTATTACAATTTGTTCTTAACTGTTCCAATTCTAACTAATTGAATGCTCTTTAATACGGTTTTAAACTGAATTTCAGATGTTTGGTTTGCCGTCTCCTCTGTTACTTGATCAATATTTTTCAAATTTGATATCATTTTTACAAACCTCACGCTGCTTTATTAATTGTTTCAAATGAAAAATTTTAGCTCCATCTGGCACTGTTAAGCCAATTTCATAAGTAACAAGTCTTAGATAATCGCTGTTTAGCTTTCTTCTTATCGACATTCCCCAAAATTTCACACAAAAATGTAATAAGGCATAATTATTCTTAACTCAAATAATTCTAATTCCTTAAATTACGGAAACGAAATTAATTTTGTAAATCTATATAACAACCTTTCTCTCAAAACAAGATTAATCCTAATTAATAAGACAAACAAAATTTCACTTTCTGCTCAAATAATGCTGTGATTGCTGTCTCAAAACATTTTTCAGTTTTAGAACAAATCATGTCATTTAGCAAAAGTAACAGTAAGTCACTAATCACTTTTGTTACAATGAAGTTTATATTCTTGTAGTTGGCAAGATCTCACACCTCCGGCTCGACGGACCAAATGTTATGCTCGAATCATAAGTCACTGCAATTTACAAAAATTCATAAATAATCTAAGTATCATATAAAATTTGCTCAAATTCTATATGATACTTTAATGTCATAATTAAAGAAATGACATTAAAGTATCATATAGAATTACAACACACACACACACACATTATCAAACATTATCACATATACAACACATTATCAAATATAATCCACTCAAAAGTGGATTATATTTATTCGCTGTAGTAAATAAATATAGCGAAAAGTAAACTATTTTCACTCATTTATTCACTGCATTCTCACTCCTCAGGATCCATGTTCTTACATACCGTTTTCTCTTGGTGTCGCATATACTGTTTCGTCAGAGACAACAGCGCCGTTTTTATAAATAGGCCAGGCATTATTTTTCAGCGACCTTCAAGATCTTACACCCTTTCGGGTATGGGGCAGACCTAGGCATTACAAATAACAATAATCATGTTTTAAAAAATGTTAACAGATTTACAAAACCAAATTTCTCTGTTTTAATAAATTCACAAAGTGATAGAATTAATTAGCTTTTTGAAATAAATGCTCTCTTCAAATATTTGATTATCAAATTATCCCAAACAATATTTTTTTAAAAATTTGGAAAGGGATTTTTATTAATAAAAAAAACAGAAAAATTACCCAATGATGACAGACTTTATTTGATTATATAAAGATATTAAATCAGAAATTTAATTTAAACATAAATATATTAATAAAATATCAATGTTATTTAAGTTACCATAACTTAACTGCGATTGTTGAATGCAACACTATTCAAATATTTATTTTTAAATGTTATTTTCTTACATGGTTAATTTTTACCTTTTGATCTAAGGCAATTTGCATCAAAGTTGTCTAAATAAGCCGACTTGTGCAATACTTCTCGGCAAGAAGTATTCCTGAATATCTATGATGGCTCACTTGACTGATAGAAAACACTTTGAAGTCAATGGCTGAAATGTGGAGCCCCTCACTCATTCCATTAAAAATCTATGGGGGAAGAGGCTGTCGAAATTGAAATCTCGTATCCCTCAGATAGTCCAAAAACCTTTTTCTGCAGAGGTATTTCCTTCAGACATTGAAATTGTGACAGTATGCGGTAAGCATCGGAACTGGAATTATGCTTTTGATTGAAGTTTTCCTGTAAATCGTAGTTCGTAAAAGTGTTATTTCAGAATTCCGAAAAAATTTCTTTGTCATTCGAGATTGATTCGTCTGATGAATTGACTGAGGAATCTGAGAGTAGTCCCTATCATTTAACATTAATGCCTAGGGCATCTTTAAAGAAGCTCACAAATAAAAGAAGAATAAAAACAGAAATTCCAAATTTCAAGAACTATGAATTGATAATTAAAAAATAACATATAATCCTCTGAAAGTGGAAGAAAAAAAACAAGCATTTAAAAAAGCAACCTCAGGTAAAAAAAAAAAAAAAATGAAAACGAAATATTTTGTTTTTTTAATTTTATTCCAAAATTAGATGATGATAATGGGATGATAGCCTTTGTAGCTAAAAATCCCTAAATTCCCCTCATTCAAACAAACAAACAAAGATGATGATAAACATATAGCCATAGTATAACTTGGCTAAACTAAAGAATATGGCACAATTACTAAACTGTACTTTTTTTAAAAAGACGATAAACTGTCAAATATGATAACCTAACTATATTCTTTAGTCAATGTTTGGTGATTTTTCTATTTTAATGTTTGGCACATTTTGGTAAATCTGTACTATCTTCTTTAGTTTTACAAATAATTTTCTTGGTTTTGGCGGCTTTCATTTTTTATTTTTCACTTATATTTTTTTAAAATTTATGTTTGTTGCTTTCTTATCTTTTTGGTAACTCTTGGTGACGTATTTTAGTTTTCAAGTATAGAATAATCAAATGTAATCCTTTTGGGTTGAAATTTACTTTACTATGCTATTTGAATTTGTCACCAGTTTGGTAACCCAAACAAGCAAGCAGAGTACTCTTTTCTGTCTACGCTATATTATTGATCTTGTCAGCCATCTGGAGTTCTGGTGACTAGCAGTGTTTGCCTCATTGGCGATGCGTAGGAAAATACTGAAATAGGCGTCAACTCTATAATGTAACTTATTGTATATATTTACTTATGCATATGTAAATGTATTAAACAGAAAACTAGAAAGTTATCACTTAAATGAAAATGAGTGAAAGTCTTAAATATGAGCAAATTTTCGCTGAAGTATACGATATCATCCTATTATATATAGATAGACAAATTCAAACTTTCTGCCGATATAATACTAAATTACAGTTGTAACAGCTTTAAAGTTGGAGCGAAATGGAGGAAAATGACGAATAATCTCAATTCACTTGACTCACATAGTAAAGTATCTATATCTATGCCTTTTGTTATATTTTTTCTGCAATGTTATATTCCTTTTTATTCAGCAAAATGCGCACTGAATGTCAAAACCAAAATTACATGCTGCATTTGTCGTATGTCATATTAGCATGAATTGATCACTTTTAGCAGCGTCATTTACGATGATATTTACTTCATACCGAAAACGTGTATGCATTCGCTGTTTCTCTAAAATGCGTTATTTAGCTATAAAGATTGCTCTAAATTATACAAGGATTTTAGATCAATCCTAAAATAGAACAATAATTAAATTAACAGATTCTGTACCTAAAACATTTTATGGTATTACCAAGACTTCATTATTACGAGAGCCTATTTTGTAAATTATCATTACATTTCATGTGTATATATTACATCTATAATGATAATTTTTTGATAATCATTTTTTGAACATTATAAAGATACAAATTTACAATTTTTTACCTCATGCATGTTCAAGTAGAAATTCTGGTTTCTTTTGGTCAAATTCAACTTTATTGAAAATATATTTGTTACAAAAAATAATAATTGAAATAATAGCCATTATCGGCTCTGGTCCTTTTCCATTTATAGGGTAAATGATGAACGATTTCGCGATAGAAAATTAGTGGTTGTGAAGTAAAATAATTATCGTGACATGTTCGCACGTTTCCACTTTTTGCGAATCTCTTTCAAATAGGAAAACATCGATATGAATAAATAGTAATCAGAAAAAGCCAAGTCTGGATAATACGCTCATACTGGACCACTTTCCAACTTAAGGAGAAGATGAGTTTCTCGGTTCATTTTGCTGTATGTGGACGAATGCTGTGAAGAAAAAATATCACTTTCCGCCTTCCTTAGTCATAAATGGTCTTTTTTCCTCCAGAATATCACTTAATTTGATCAGGTGGGCTTAGTAATGTACATCTGTAATAATATGACCAGGTTACAAAAACTCGTAGTACACGGCATCTTTTTAATTCCCCAAATACACAGTGACATTTACTTGGCATAAATATTCGTTTTTGAGTCTAGTGTTGATTGCTAGCTTGAACTATACTTTTCAATTCTTTTTCTGTATTTAGTACTGTCGAACAAAATCTACTTTTCTTCAACCGTAATGAATTTGTGAGAAAGAAAACATTATTAGTTTTGTCATTCATGCAAAAGCAGAGGCGGCGGTAGCAGGGCGTCAAAGGGGGGCAATTGCCCCCCTGTCGACAGCCTCTTGATATTGAGAGTTTCGTAGGCAAAAGTGTTCGCCATTTCAGGATGGTTGCAGAGAGTTGCGCATTATCGAATATGATTATTTAAAATCCATTTTAAAGTTAATATATTGTAAACAGTCGAAATATCCAAGTTACGGTTAAAGTGTTTTGGCTATATTTGGCGAAATAATCAATAGGGTGGTAGGTCAATAATATGATTATTTTGTGGCCAATTTTTAATAGACTGAACTAGGAACTGAATACAATGGATGTCAAAGGCATTAAGTTCGCAGATTTTCAGACATCTGGTTCAAATGTCGTTCATTAAGCTTATAATTTGTACTACGTTTGGCAATATAACCGACAAGGTAACCAGTGAATAAGACATCGACAAGGTGATATTCTCATTTTGCTAGCAATTTTTGGTCGGTCGACTATGAACTCAATGCGGTGAGTGCCGAAGATGTTAAATCTGCAGATTTTTAGACGATTGAAATATCGTTCACTTAACTTTTAATTTGCAGTAGATTTGGCAATATATCCGACAAGTAAATAGGATACCGCATTCTGCAGATAACTTGTGGGCGGTCGACTATGAACTAAATATGATGAATGTCGAAGATTATATCCACAGATTTTCAGACATTTGATTCAAATGTCGTTCATCAAACTTTTAATTTGCACTACTTTTGGCCGACTATAACCGACAAGACGACATGTGAATAAGACATAAGACATGTCGCATTTTATCAGAAAAGCTTGATCGGTCGACTAAGAATTCAATGCGAATGGAGTCGACGAGTCCAAATTCTCAGTCATTTTATTTAAATGTCATAATATTATATTTAGCAGAATAATTAATAATCTGGCAAATGAATAAGACTCACATTTACCTCGTCTAATCTTTGTCCTACTGCTAAGATTTTCATCATAAATTATGGACAAAAATAATATTTTCATTAGACACTTCAATTACCTGTCAGTGGAATTAATAGAGAAGTTGGTACTATTATATTATTCATGATTAGGACGATAGAGTTGTTTTCCATAATTAATCATTCAAATCCAAGCTCTAAAATTAACCGTCATCTTATTCATATAATTCTTACTTCTTCTGTAACGAATTGATAAATTTATTTTATTCCTTTCACTATAAAAATTTCCAGACTGAAATCCAGTTAATGGTTAAACTAAATTTAAAAAACACTGTTTTCTTTTGAGACTCTTGGGAGTATGCATGCTAAAAAGAGTTATTTTGCTATAGCCAAATTATGTGAATTCATTATAAATCACTGGAGTAAGTAAATTGTATGATTGTAAATTAAATCCATTTAACAATAAATATCTGCCTTCTTATGCAACGTAGTTTATCAGGCTACAATTATCACACTAAAGAAATATTACCGATTGCAGTTGACAACAACAACAAAAAATATTTGTGGTGTGGTAGCGTTTTAGCTACACTAAAAGAGTTTATCCAAGTATGCACTAAATTTGTTAAATAAATTATTACCTAAATTCTTCAGACTCTGCATTCAATATTATGAATATGTAATCAGAGAATGTATCGTTATCATTTATATATATTTTTCTTTCAATTACAATTCGCAGCAAAAAGTATATAATTTCAGATGCTCCTAAATTGTTAATAGACTTGTGTAAAGATGTCTTGATAAAAAGATGATTAAAATAGTTATTCATAAATAACACATTAACCCCTTGACATACGAATTTATTTAACCTCTTAATTAGATGGCAGATCTTATTTGGGACAATTTCAAGTTAATTTTGCATTTTAAATTACTTAATACTTTTACTTAATTGCAGATTTAAAATTAAAAATTCAATAATTCCATAAACGATTCAGAATCCCCATTGTATACAAAGGGGTTAAGAAAAAAAAACCAATGCATGCAACTGAGGGGATAAAACTCACCTTTTGAGTGGAATATTAGCTTGCAATAACTTCGAATTAAAAAAAGCACTTACGAACTAAAAAAAGCACTTTTAAAAAAGGCACTTTAAAGAGTGCATGCTTAAAAATAAATATAGGTGAATTCATGTCCAAAATCTAATAGTTTTTTTAATAAAATGCATTATTTTTTAAGCCTAAATATATAGAGAAAAATAAATACAAGGGGGATCTAATGTTTAAGCAGTCAATTTTTCATAAGAATATTTTTCATATCTTACATAAAATAGCAAGTTTGTACATATATTTACAAAATATTTTCTCCGGCCTTCTTAAAAAACAACATTATTGTATCTTTTCCGCATTCTAAATTGTTCGTCACCGAACTATAGTAATTTTTATTGAGTACGTGCACTTATTCGCTTCGGATTCGAAACACATCTTAATTCCTTTTCGTTGTTGCAATCCTTACTCTACAAATATGGCGAAATTTGGCGAAAACATCGAATATTTTTTATTTTTTATTCTAGATGTCTGAAAAAGTTACTTTTATAAAACTTTTTGTTTCAACATTCATTTTATATAACTTCTGATATAAAATAGTAAGAGTATGCATTTGTTCATTTAGCATGACACGTCATTCTGGTTCAATCTGTGTTTTTATCTATATACTACAATCTAGAACGGAATAGCTATATTTTTTCTAAAATTAGCGATCTCAGAGAAATTAAATCCCAAGAGTCTCGTAAAGAAATGGACTCAATTATAGACAATTTTTTGATGGTCAGTAAAAGAAACTGAGAACACTTTTTTTCACAAATACCTTTGTAAAGTTTTAGCAATGAAAGAAATGATCAGCATCTGAATAAAAAAGAAGTTAAATAATACTTAATTTTGTTTAATTAAATGTGAAATTTAATGAGTTATTTTGAAGCCAAATTAGAGATATTGTGCTTGCCCCCCCCTTCGGCAAATCTCTGCCGCCACCTCTGTGCAAAAGTCAACTCTTCGGTCTTTGTTTTCTTCTGTCAGTTTATGATGAACCCATTGTCCTTTCTTCCGTGTCTTTCCCATTGCATGCAATCGAAGTGTTATTTCTTGGTGAGTAACTCCCAACTGTTCTGTAAACTCTTTTTGAGTGTGATATGGATTTCCATCAAATAAAACCCTCAGGGGCTCACCTTCTTTAGGTGAGTACGGGTGTCCCAATCCCGAGGTACCCAGGGATCTTTACTCTTTCTTCTCTCCCCTCTCCCTTTTCTCTTCTCTCCCTTTCTCTCTTTTAATCCCCCCTTCCCCTTCTGTTTTCTTCATTCTTCCATCCCTCGACGGTAAGCGAGGGAGCTCTCCATGAGAAGCTGTCGCCGCTCTGTTTGCTTCTTGCTTCTCATGGACAGCCAAAAACCCCACGTGTTTGCCGTGCGTGGCGACCCTTTAGACGGGTGGTACATTTCGGTCCCTGATGTATCAATCGGCTGGTATCCGAGACATTTGACTGGGCTGCTCAAGGGGATTAAGCGAAGGGGTCACTTCTTGGGCTTGGCGTTAAGGGTGGTCACAGTCCCCGGGGGTGACTCTCAGCGTATAGGTTCCGGCTAGCACCATGGTAAGCGCCGAGGCTGGGAATGTCTGGAGCCGGTGGCTGCCTTCCCCTGGTTGGGCTCCGTGGTGGGCGGTACCGTCGAGACCCGAACTTTTATCTGACTCTTATGGGTTTTTTTTACTTCTGACACTGAACCGTTATCTGAAACTGCTCGTTTTATTATTCTCTCCATTCCTGATGGAAAACTTTCTGAATTATCTCCTTTTGCCGTTGAAAAAGCTTTGAAAGGTATAGGCGGTAGTTCAAAAGCAGTCAAGAAACTTCGGTCGGGCGACTTATTGATTGAAACAACTTCTGCTCTTCAAACCAAATCCTTTTTGCAAGCCAAATCATTTTTAAATCATTCCGTTTCTGTAACACTTCACCGGACACTTAATTCCTGCCGTGGTGTTATATCTGAAAAGGAACTCTTGAATTCTCCTGAAAATGAAATTCTTGATGGCCTTGCCATCCAAGGTGTAATTGCAGTGAAACGCATTTTTATGAAAAAAGGAAATGCTCTAGTTGCCACTAATAGTATTATCTTAACTTTTAATACAACAAAATTACCATCCAGCATTAAAGCAGGCTACTTAAACTGCAAAGTACGCCCCTATATACCTAATCCTATCAGGTGCTATAACTGCCAACGTTTCGGTCATTCCAAGACGGCTTGTAGAGGGACACAGACCTGTTATAGATGTGCAACTGCTGGCCATCACGCTAATGATTGCACTGCAGACCCTCAATGTGTAAATTGTAAACAACCACATCAATCTGACTCCCGAGATTGTCCACAATGGAAATTAGAAAAGAAAATCCAAGAACTGAAAATAAAGAAAAACATACCATACTTTGAAGCTAAAAAGCTGTTAACACCTGAACAAAGACCACTTTCTTATAGCAATGCAGTGAAATCTGTAACTTCCTCAAGTACACTGACTGACGAAAGCATTAAAAAAATAATTTCCCCCCATTATCCAAATTAAAACCGATAGTTAAGAATTCCCCACTCAAAAATACTTCCTTCTGCATCCATTGAAACTGGGAAATCTAAACCAAACACCAAGCAGAAAGTTGAGACTAAGAAAGCAAACAAAAAATCTGACCAAATTAAACAAGCTAAAGAAACAAAAGCCGATAAACGTACTAGAATTTTAACAGAGCGTAGAGCCCAAACGAAGTCTTCAACAAAACATTCCTTAACACAGGAAGACTTCTTAAAAGAACAGAAAAAAATTAAAGACAAAGGCTCGGACAGTGATCCTCTCTTCAGTGTTCACTTGTCTGACGAAGAAATGTCCTTTAGTGACTCGAACGAATCGGTTTCCTCTAAGAAATTATAAAGCAGTTTTTTCTCCCTTTTCCCCCATTTAATGGCAGACTTTCTTTCCTGGAATTGCCGTGGGCTAAAAAATAAAATTTCAGACTTAAAAGATCTCATCAATACCTATGCACCAGTTTGTGTCGCTTTACAGGAGACTCATCTGAAACCGGGTGATAATATCCATGTTTCAAACTACACTGCATCTTGCAAAAATCATATAAATGATAGAGCTACAGGTGGAGTTGCACTGCTTGTTGCAAGCGGCCACCCGTCCACTCCGTTGAATTTAAACACAAATTTACAGGCTATTGCTGTTCAAATACATATAAAATCCCTGATAACCATATGTAATTTATATTTACCTCCTAATGAATACATCCATCAAACCGATTTAAATTCTTTAATTCAACAACTTCCTTCTCCGTTTCTTATCATCGGAGATTTTAATGGCCATAGCCTCATTTGGGGAAATTCTGACACCAATGCAAGAGGTTTACAGATTGAAAAGCTTTTACAGGATCACAATCTATGCCTTCTAAATACAGATGAACTCACCTATTTCCACCAGCCTACAAAATCCTTCCATGCAATCGACCTTGCCATTTGTTCTCCATCAATCTTACCGTTTCTTAATCTGACTGTAGACAAGTATCTCCACAACAGTGACCATTTTCCTCTGATTATAACTGACAATAGACATAACCATCATAATTATTATCAACCATCTAGATATATATTCACAGCAGCTGACTGGAATACATTCTCTGTTCTTTCAAAAATAAGTAAAATTATGGTAAAAAATTATTCTATTGATCAAGCATTAGACTTAATTACCCAAACTATAATCCATGCTGCAAATGCGTCCATACCGCAGACTAAATGCACTCGGAAGAAGCAAAGTAAACCATGGTGGAATAGTGACTGCCAACAAGCCCGTAAGAAACAGAGAAAAGCATGGAACAACTTTCGGAGATATCCCACAACCGAAAATTTAATTGCATACAAAAGAGCCAAAGCAGAGTCTCGACGTATTCAACGATATAGTCGTAGAATGTCGTGGCAAAAATTTCTTTCAGCCTTAAAAGTTCCTATTTCAAGCCGAGAACTTTGGCAAAAAGTTAAAAAAGCTACAGGCACTCCTTTTTCTAATACTGTGTCAATATTAAATGTTAATAATCAGATTATATCAAATTTAAAAGATATAGCAAATACAATAGCTTCTACTTTAGCAAGTACATCCTCCAGTGAAAATTATAATCCACATTTTTTAAATTTCAAAAAACTTTCTGAGAACAAAAAATTGAATTTTGAGTCCCAATCTGATTTACCTTACAATAGTAATTTTACATTTCAAGAACTTCAGTTTGCTTTATCAAATGTTCATAAATCTTCTCCTGGCCCAGATAACATCAGCTATGCAATGATCCAGCATCTAACTTACGAATCGCAGAAACACTTGTTGTATCTCTTTAATCGAATTTGGAAGGAACAATATTTTCCGTCTTCTTGGCAACAGGCAATAATTATTCCTATCTTAAAGCCCAATAAAGATCCCACGAATCCTTTGAACTATCGCCCAATAGCTTTAACAAACTGTCTGTGCAAACTCTTAGAAAAAATGATTAACCGACGACTTATATACTTTTTGGAAACAAACAAAATTCTTAGTCATTTCCAAAGTGGCTTTAGAAAAGGAAGATCAACTTTAGACAATATTTTAAGTTTAGAAAACGATATTCGTTCTGCTTTTTTAAAGAGGAAACACTTGGCCGCCATCTTTTTCGATATCGAAAAAGCCTACGATCGCACATGGAGATATGGCATCCTGAAAGATCTCTACGATTTTAATTTACGAGGAAACTTACCAATTTTTATTCAAAATTTTTTACGATTGAGACAATTTAAAGTTAAAATAGGACATGCATTTTCTGATATTTTTACCCAAGAAGAAGGTGTCCCACAGGGGAGTGTTTTAAGTGTCACACTTTTCATTATAAAAATCAATAGCATTTTAAACCAGCTTCCCCCATATGTCAAAGGATACCTTTATGTAGACGATCTATACATTTCTTGTATGAGAAATCATATGTGTTTTATAGAGAGACAACTGCAAACGGCTGTGAACAAAATTAAACAATGGTCAGATTTAAATGGTTTCACTTTCTCAACGACAAAAACATCGGGAGTACATTTTTGTCGGAAGAGAAATCTTCATCCAGACCCTGAAATTATTCTATATGGTCAAAAAATTCCTTTTCTCAATGAAATTCATTTCTTAGGAATCACTTTCGACAAAAAGCTGACGTTTCAATCCCACCTAACTTTTTTACGAAAAAAATGTGAGAGGGCATTAAATATCTTGAAAGTTCTTTCTAATACATCTTGGGGAGCTGACAGAACTTAATTGCTGAGAATTTATAGAGCTACCATCCTTTCAAAAATAGATTATGGGTGCGCAATCTATGGCTCAGCTAGAAAAAGCATACTGAAAAAAATTGACCCTGTTCACCATGCAGCTCTTAGAATATGTTCTGGAGCTTTCCGCACTTCTCCTGTTAAAAGTTTATATGTTGAGTGTTACGAACCAGATTTACAATTTAGAAGACAAATGCTTTCTTTACATTATTATTTTAGAATTCAGTCTCATCCTTGTCATCCATATTATGATTTTAAACTTCGACCTTTCCTCCTTCGTTTACAAGAAGCTAGAAAGAACTTTGAACCTATATTTTTAACCAGGGTGCACACTATTTTATCAGAACTTAATATGAACCATCTAGAATTATCCCCACATCCATTTAACAGTATCCCCCCATGGAGAACCCATACCTTTTATTTCCTTAAACCTTTTGAAAGCTTTAACAAATCGGACACAGCAGATATTGTTTATCAAAAATTATTCCTCGAACACAGGTCTCATTATCAATCTTTCATTCCTGTTTACACTGACGGATCTAAGACCCATCTACCCATGCCTCATTTGCTGTGGTTTTCCCAGATAAAATGTCATGTTTTCAACTTCTTTCATGTTGCTCCATTTTTACTGCTGAGACTACTGCAGTTTTGCATGCTTTATTAGAAATTTTAAATAGACCTAGTGGAAGCTATATTATTTACATTGATTCTTTAAGTGTTTTACAGTCTTTAAAATCGCTCCAAAATCATGCTCATCCAAATATTTTAAAGATTTTAGACCTATTTTATAAAATTATCTCTCGTGGCTTTACAGTCTTATTCTGTTGGATACCATCCCATGTGGGAATATGTGGGAATGAGCAGGCTGATAAGAGTGCCAAATCCGCAACTCGTTTTTTGGAAACACCCATACCTGCATGCGATTTGAAGAAACAGGCAAAAATATGTCTTTACAAAAACTGGCAAACTCAGTGGGATTCAGAAACTCTAAACAAACTTCATACTTGCAAGCCTATCATAGAAAACTGGCCTTCTTTGAATTATCGAAAACATGACACAGTTTTAACTCGTCTGAGAATCGGTCACACTAGATTCACACATAGACATCTGTTATTAAATGAACAATTGCCAACATGCCCACATTGTGACTGTGGAATAACAGTTTATCATATCCTTGTTGAATGCCTTTATTTTAATGCACAACGCTTATTTTACTTCAAAACAACAGCGGTGACTTTGCCCTTGTTGCTTGGTAGAGATCCACATGAGAACCTTTTTGTCTTTTTAAAATCTATAGGTTTTTATTCCTAAATTTGAACTTACCATTTTGGCTTCGTTTCGACTTTTTGTAATTTATCATCGTTTTACCAATGTTTTTTTTATCACTTTTATAGAAACTGATTTTATTTAACTTTTAATTAGAAATAAACTTGTTTGGCGCAGTATAACCTTCATATTGGTTCTTGTGCCATAAAACATCAAACCAAATCAAATCCATCAAATAAAATTTGTAGTTCTTCATTTTCAATTTTTTTTACTGCATCTTTAAGCGGATCGCCCTCAAAACTAGAATTTATATCACAGAATCTTAAAAATCACATTTTATTTATTTATTATTATTAGTGAATGATTCACAAAATGTTCACCCAAAGTCGAATTACTCAATTCTATTGCTTGAGTAGCATTTTTTCAAATTTGAAAATCGAAGAGAATGCAATGGAATAAATGTTGCTTTTATCGACATCCATCTCTTATAGAGTTCATACACATGAAATGACAACTTGTTAAATGACTAAAACTTATATCATGAAAACAGCAGTGACTGAGCTTCATATATCCAAAATGATGGGCGAATTAGATGCGTTAAAGTACAGGGTGGTATAATTTAAGTTTTCCACTTTGAAATGGTCATAAAAGGAAAACTACTGGACCAAATGTTATCAAACTTAATAATAGTTTAAAGAAGGGTATGTAAATTTCTTTTCCGTCAAAAAAAAAAAAAAGTTTAAAATCTTACCACCAGGGGGGAAATGGCGCTGTATGCAATATCGTCAAACAAACTAAGCCAGGAAGATATCGGTTAAAAATATGTTTAATCGTTTCTGAAACGCTCTACAAAGCATGTTCAATGTGGCTTCCACCGTTTTCTGAAAACAAGTTACATTGCATTAATGCATTTTCAACAGTAGCTCTTAGCACATCAAGAAGGAATGTTATACACATGTCGCTGTATATAGTCTTATTTTGTTTAAAACTATTGCATATAACGCCATTACCTCCCCCCCCCCTCCTCGATAATGATTTTCTTTTTGAAAAGAAAATTCCCATGCCCTCTTTTAAACTATTACCAAGTTTGATAATTTTTGGTTCAGTAGTTTTTCTTTTATGACCATTTCAAAGTGGAGCTTTAATTATAACCACCCTGTATGTTTTTTAATGCAATTAACTTAGGAGCCGAGTCTCTGCTTGCACATCTATTGTAAGAATGTTATTAAATATTATGCTATGTTAGTGCAAAGTTTATTATTAAAATTTGCATTGTTTTAAAAAGTCAGTAATTCCATTTACAATACTCAAAGTTCGAAATAAAAGGATAAACTTGTGGGAGGGGTCACCTCAAAACTATCTCGCATACTTCTTAACAAAGATAGGTGAATCCACCTCATATGGCATAAAATTGTGAATCGTAGTAAGGCTGTGAAATTCTTTCATGGCATTGACAAACACTAATACAGATATAGATATTTGGCGTGTATCGAGCATTTTCAGTGTATCTAGTATGCGATCGTTGGCGATTAAATATTAACAAGCGGTTAATACACAAGTACCTGAAAATCAAATATGTATGCTAAACGACTTTTTCTCGACTAATTAAAATTAAAATTTGCAATAGAATTACAATTGTAATCAAAAAATCTTCCAAATACCAAATTTCTTTTATTTAAGTTAATACATTCTTGAGTTACAAGGTTTACATGCATGCGGAAGTAACTGCTAATTCTTAAAAAATTTGGTTCAAAATTTGATATAAATTTCCAATTTTGATGCTAAAATTGTGAACCAAATTTCATTTACCCAAGTTGTTACGTCTTTAAATTATCGCGTTTACGCACATTCAGAAGTGGAGACTGACAGATAGTCAATTTCTTGACAGATTTGATTCAAAATTTGATATGAATCTACAGTTCAGATAAGAAACTACCATACCAAATCTTATTCATGTCTCTTTTTACGTTTTTGCTATCCTGTTCACTTATACACAGACAACTGGATAGACCGAATTAATCTGAAGGGAATTCGTAGAAAATTTAATAAAAATTTGCAAATTTGGTGTAAAGTCCTTTACCAAGTTTCGTCTTTAAATTATCGTGTTAACAGACAGCCATCGTGTTTACTTGCATGTGAAGATACAGAGTCTTTGATAAAGTTGATTTAAAGTTTTGGAATCTACACTTTCGATGCCAAGTCTATGCACCGAATTTTATCGAATTCGTTACGTTTTGAGTGATCTTGTTCAGAGACAAAGGGACAGTTTCAGAAATATGTTTCTCGGGCTTTAGAAAGATGGAAATGTGGAAATTCGTCAAAATCTCGAGTTCGACTTTTTTTTTTTTTTTTGACGATAGCAATACTTACTCTTTACAATACTTCGCATACGAGAAAGCAAAAATAAGCAACATTTTCACGAGCACCCAGACAATGATTTTTCTTTGGAAACTGAAGTTAGAAATTGATTGCATACGTACTAAAATTTGAAACGATTGGGAGAGACATGTCCCCAGCAGTAGAAGATCGTCGGCCAAACATCACCCCACAGAACGCGCGTGGTTGGGGACACTGGACATGTCCCCCGACGGGACGCCGCTCGATTATCGTCCCGGCTTGTTTCCGACGTATCATGGGCGACTTTATACCAAGCATCTCGTGATGTGTTTATCAATGGGCGGCACAATACCAATCATTTCCCCATATATTTTAGCAATGGGCGTCCAAATACCAATCATTAGGCGATTTATTTCTGAACACTTGCCAGCTTCAAATTTAAATATTAGTTTATTGGTTATTCAATTTTTTCAAACTCTATAAATTAGTGTCATAATATTTAAATCTATCATACTTTCAAAATTTTGTCAAACTACTGAAAATACGAAACATTTTGAATAGTTTATTTTTCTTTTTTAACTATGAATAATTTTATTTATTACTTATTTTGATAAATTTAAAATTCCATTAAGCACTTGCTTCTGATAGAATGACATTTTCCAGGATTTTAACTTATGTAAATACGTATTTGAAGATGAAATATTTTTAAAATTTAATTATAAAGGAAATATGCTCTATATTCAACAAATCAGCTAAACATTTGAGGTAGTATGATTATCAGTATATTAACAGTATGATTATCAAATTTGAATTTTCAAAGAGATAATTCACTAATATTAGGCAGGGCTAGAATCTTCCAGACCAATCGGGGCGTATTAGGGTGTATATCGGTTCTTAGTGGATGGATCGTGAAAGTTCTCGAACTTTCCAGCATTATCCGTTTTGTCGCCAAGTCGCCAAATATTCGCCAAGCTCTGAGGTCATTGACGCGGCACCCGCTCAGCACGCACAGGACAGATCGTACAACGGTTTTTCCCTCGATGACACTAGTCGTGCTGGGAAACAAAATTACAGGTTTGTAACAATATGTTGTAGTCTTAAAATTGAATCGCATGCCATGAATGTTTGTCTAAAATCCTTTTATACGTTGAAATAAAATTGTGGTGAAACGTATCTCCTTGTGCTGATTTTAGTTTAGTAATCTGCTCAGAGAATTGTCTATTTTCCATTATTGAATTTGGCTCTTATATATCATACGTAATTCTTTACGGATTAACTAAAGGATACATTAAAAGCAATTAAAAACACCAACGCAAACTTCTGAAGCTTGATCAGAAAATTCACCATATTAGGTGATCATTTCTATTTTTATAAAAACCAGCAGAATGGTCCCTCCAAAACTTTCCAGAATATCCTCTAATAAACTTGTCATGCCAGAAAGCGCTTTGCATACGCACTTTCGACGTACAATAGTTACAAATTATTAACTTTTCGCTTAAATTTAACATTTTCATTGAATCTATCGTGTCATCCTTGGCGAGTTTTTGGTGATTAAGCCCTGGCATACGGTTACTAGTATCCGAAAGTAGAATTTGTGTTTTAGGCGTGATTTTCACAACTGATTGAAACAAAAAGCTGACACAAAACTGCACTTGTTGTTATAAAATTCCGTATCCAATTTGATATATTCAAGCAATTAAATTCTTGAGTTGTGGTGTTTAAATTTTTCAAAAATTATAAACCGAACAGATGGTCAACCACTTTTTAGATTTGGCTCAAAATTTGATAAATGTATAAACTATAGATGCCAAATCTGTATACCGAATCCTATTTAGCTAGCTCTCTTTGTTTTGCAGTTATCGTGTTAACTCATATTCGAACAACCGGACAGACGAACTTCTTCTGAACAAATTTTACTCAAAATTTGATGAAAAAAAATTTAGCAAGTTTAGTATATACCAAATTTTTCCCGCCTAGCTCAATGTGTTTTTGAATTATCTTTGTAATAGACAAACTGATACATGAACATTTTCCAAAAATATGTTTTTCGTACTCAGAAAGGTCTGAAACGTGGAGATTCATCAAAACCTGGAGTTTGAAATTTTTGATGATTATTATACTTTCTCTATACTACGTTTACGAGAAAGTAAAACATATCTGTAAAGCAAGAAAAAAAACTTTCATTCCTCCCCCCCCCCCTTTTAGATTAAGTAACATCATTCTGACATGAGTGTACAATCCGGTCTGTGCATGATTTTCAAATCGGTTTGAAAACATGAGTTCTTTTTAGAAAAATATATAATTATTTGTATATTTAAAAACCTTACTAGGAAAAAAAGCACTGAAATGAATCCTGAATTTGTTCATTTCATTTTTATAACTATGTCAGATTGAGCGAGTTTCTGGAGAATATACCATTGTTGTTAATTTGTAATATTGCTTCCTTACGCAGAAGTCCCCTATCGAGGAAGAGAGTTTTAGATATATTGAAAGAGCTGCTAAATAGATTCTGAGTAAAAAAATCCGCGGCCTTAGCGACTTTGGTAAAAAAAAAAAAAAAAGTCCCCGAGTATTCAAGAATCTTGACGATATCTCTATCAGGACTTCAGTTCCACAGCTTGTTCTGGAACATTTGATGCTCTGTCATGGGAGCGATAAAAGCAGAGGTAGAAAAACGGGAGAAATAGTCGAATCGAGAGAAGGGGTAATTAAGCGAAGTCTTTCTTTGGATTGTTGATCTCCGGCGAAATTCTCTCTGTTTTATGCTGCTGTGATTTTTAAGAGCAATTTTCTTTTCGTGTATTGCTGATTTCAAAAAGTGGCATTCTGTCTTCGTCAGTTTTTTGTGTTTTCTCATAGAATAAAGTTTCATTACCTATTTATGAACCTGAAGAACTTTTCGTCGTAAGTCCACCCAATGAATTTTTCGTAGCAGTATTTAGAACGAATTTACAACTTCCTTCACATCTATCCATGGTAAAGAGGAGCGTATCTTTCTCAAATGGAATAACAAGGATTCGGCAAAGAGCATAGTTATGCCCAAATCGATAATTTTGGAGAGCACCATAAGAGTAGAACTTTATATCCCCTTTTATAAGGCGAAATATGATAAATAGAGAGAAAAAAAAATATTTTACACATAGTTCCACTTTGGCGAGCGTTACCAAATCTGACCCTTGCTCCAGATTTGGTAACGCTGCGCCAAAGCTACCGAGCTCACTCACTCCCTCATTGGTGCCACTTACCCCCGTTTCGCAGTTGATTATTATTTCGGCGAATTTCGAAATTACAAACTCAAATTTTTCTATTCATAGACCTGCAGACAGGGAAGATTCTGATATATTTCATAAAATGAATCAATGCCCCACTTTGCTCTGTCTTCATAGTAAGTGGAGGAAACTCTTAGGGAAGTACGGCTATGGAGTTCTACTTGTTTCTATGATTACAGTACACCTCCTCATCATAATTACAATAGACTTAAATTAAGTTTATAATTTTACATGATTAAAGAAAACAATGAAATTGATTATTATGAAGAAAGATATTCTCTCTCAAGGAGAGTTTTAATAATGCATAGAAAAAAAGAGGCTCAGGAAATACAGCTGATTAAAAAGATTCTGTCAAAATAAATGTTAAAAAGAAAAACTGAATTTATTAAAGAAAATTTAAATTGAAAATTATTAACAACGGAGGAAAATATAGTACAAAATGAAACTAATATCATTGACAAGGTAATTTTTTGAGCTTTGAGATAAAGTAAAGATATGGTCAACAATTTCTATAATTAATTCGTATCCTTTAGATTGTGAGCTCGAATCCCACCGACCTAAGATTCCCCGTGTGTGTGGTCGCTGGTGCAAGTATAAATCTGTCGTGGTCACAAAGTTCTCCAAGTCGAGACAATACGACTGGGGGTATTCGATCAGAGGTTATCTTTCTCTGATTTAGGTCTAAATTACGATCTGTGGTTGAGTGAAGAATGTATGAATGAAGTCCGCCCCGTAAAAAGGGTTATGATGCATGAGTAGTTAAGCCGTACTCGTGGCGCTACTGAAACAAGAGACGCTCTCTCGGCAAAATCGCTAACTTTGGTAGCGGGCTTGTCTATGACAAGTGCCATAAGAAACAACATCATCAAAATTGTACAGAAATGAAATCGATATTAAAAAGGTTCTTAAATTGATATTGAAGAATTGTTCTTTTTCATAATGCACTGAACATCCATAAATTTATTAAAATAATAAAACTTTATTATCTATCATAATTCTATGTTTAAAAATATTTTATTGGGATAATTATGAACATCGATGTTTATATCAGAAATTTAATTGAAATGAAATACAACAATATTCCATGATAACTACTTAGTCGCTAAAGGTGGCTGGTTTCTACTAATATTAAAGTTGAATGTGTGTATGTGTGTGTTAGCGTACAGACGAGAACGTTCGGCCTATAATAATCAAATTTAAATCTTGAATGTCTGCCAGTTTCACTGTATCGTGGAATAAAATTATACTAGGGGGCCCCGCCCTCTGTTTGCTTATGCTCGCCAACCCCCAGAAAATGCTAATGCAGTTGCAGTTCCTCTCGGATCGCTTCGCTCGCTCGCCATCTACTAACCACTTTAGTCTGGCAACAGATATATTCAGATTCAATTTACTCCGATAAAAAGTCAGAAATTTATCATGCTTCCAGGTTTATATTTCTAATTGTCAACATATTTCAGGACATACTCTCTCCGCTAACATGTCTTTTTCTGTTTCTGTCACGCTTCAAGCCACTCTTTCCCTAAATTTTTTGTAAATAGTGATTTTTTAAATTCTATTTCTATGGCATAATTCCCAAATTTGAAAAATTGTGAGAAAAGCATATTTTTTTTGCATTTGACATGTTTGCTGAAAGGTTTTGTACACAATTCCATCAACAGTTTTTAAATCCTTACAGCTCCCGACTTTCTTACAAGTAACAAACAAATATCTTTCTGAATCTTGAATGTTAAAAATGCATTTAATTTGAGCTCCCATGGCTAAAGCAAAATTATATTCTCTTATGTGCTACTGATGGTTTCTTCCTTCTATTGAATCACTGATCAGCAAGTCTTTCAGTATTTCCGGTAAATTCAACAGATGTTCCAAAACATTTTTTTTTTTTTTTTTTTTTTTTATCATGACAGCATTTTGTGCATTTGCCACTTGAATTTACTTCTTTTTCCCAGTATCGTGCCTGGCAAATAAATAAATAAAATAATATGCTCCTGCAGTTCGGAAACTTCTCTCCGTACACATAAACGTTTAACCCTATCTCGTTCATGACGACTGGATCTTCTTATGAATGAATCTTGAGCCTTTTCATTCGACCTGTCTTCTCTTTTTCAACGATTTCGTTTTAAAATCGATACGGCACCACTTAAACTCATCATAAAAATTTTTATCCGTTTTTTGACCGTTAATTTTTTGCTTAAAAAATTTTCAAACCGATGCAAGAATAGCGTTCACTTGAAATCTTATCAAGCCCCGTGTTGATGTTCCCGGGCGAGGTCGAAGTGTTTCCAAACGGCGATTAACAAATTCGGCCTGATGTAGCACTCGCGTAAGCGTTTTATATATAGAGATTAGCTGGAATGAAAGATAACCAATATCCCCGTGAACCAATACTAATCAAGAATAGGTGAGACATCGTGAATGAGTGCGAATAAAGTGTCCTCGGGGGAAAGAAAAAGTTTCCTTCACACGTTTTCCGTAACAAAGCAGCAAATTATTTTTGCTTTTATCTATATTTACTCTTATCCGTATCTTTCTCACATTCATTCCTCTTTCATTTCTTTTTCTCATTAACTTCCTGAACATCAGTTTCCCATTTTGAAATCTCGAAAAGCATACGAGATTCAAATGTCACATCTGTAAAATTAGAAAGGTTAGGTTTTTAGATGTAAAAACATTTAATTATTCGGAACCAGAATCTTTCATTGCATCATCAGAGAACTGCGCTCTTCAATAACATTTGTGTTATAAGAAGAAATCATAATTTAGTTTCTTTTAAAGAAGTTATACGGGTTTTTATTTTCATTTTTTGCATGTAATTTAGTGCTTTATTTCTATTATGTTTTGAATGATTTTTATAGCATTGTTAATACTTTTAAACTAGTATATTATCTGTAAATTTGTGTCATATATTATGAATGTTTAAAAAAATAATTCAAAATGTTCTAGTCTGTTAGATTTAAATTTACTAAATCTGGCATACAATAAATAGTAGGTAGTAAGTAAGTAATCTTTAAGAAAAGGGTTTTCGAAAACTTAATTAGATTTTTAATAAACAAATTATTCAGTTTTAGCGCTTTTCTCAATAATTATGGAGAAGATTACTGTAAAAAAATTACACCTCCTTAAAATAAAAATTAAAAAAAAAAATGCTTCTTCAGTAGCAGTTTTATTTCCGTACATTATTTTTTTATAATTCTAATAAATCTCTATGTATGTATAAAATACTAAAGTACGTGTCAAGGAAATCATTCTTATTATTTAATGCTAAATGGCAACAATCAAATGTAAACAAATCGTTATTGAAAGTCCAAGACTGCTTCATTAAACGTTTTTATAGTAGCACTTAATTCAACGCTTTGTTAATTAATGCAAATGCAAAAAATTATTAGACTGGCTCTGGCGAGGGTTGGTAGTCTCCATTTAATTAGAGGAAACAAAATGTAATAGAAACTAAGAAATAGGCGTGAAACAGAGAGTTTAATAGAGCACTAAAATGAGTCTAACTATAGCCAGATGCTATCGTAATGAGTTAACAATAGAAATTGATTATGATATCTTACAAAATTGATTTTTGTATTATCCTAAAATTCAAAATATTACCTTTTTATAGATTCATTTTATTTCTGTAGAATTTTTTTTTCTTTATTTTTAATATATTTTTGAAATTTAATTTAATACTGTTATCTGTAAAAATGTTTTAATGTGATATTTAAATTCAATCAATTAATGTGATATTAAATTCAACTATGAAAGAGGTTTTTTCATTTTCTCTTTTATCTTGTAGTATTTTTTTAATTTATACCCACAGCAATTTAGAGCACATTGATTCAATTCAATTCATATTTTTCAATTATATCAAATAATCAGGTGGAATTTAAAAAAAAATGTATCCCATTTTAATCATTTAAAAAAATCAATAATATGGGCGAACAAGCCTGATCGCTAAAGGTGCCTAATGTTGAATATAATTGACAGAGATGAAAAAAAAAAAAAAAAAAAAAGCTTGCCCGTGTTTTTGCCATTGAAAACGGACTTATTATTTTTATCGATTATCGATGGATTACTTAATAAGCTACTTTAAATTTCCTCATTGAATCTACGTGAATGAAGTATACGATCTGGTCAGTTGAGATCGGAAAACAATGTACTCCTCTCTCCAAACTTCCACGCCACATCAAAAAGAAGTTGTTTTATTTTCGGCAATGAATTTAACATGCATACAATGAGGGATATTTTGGCAAAAACCGATCTCGAGACTACGGTCTTAAAGGGATCTCCGAATCATTGCAATTCGTAGGAGCTCATTCATTATTGGTACCTTAATTTTTCTTCCAACAACATTTCAAAATTTGTTCTCAATTTTGATTGCATTCTATATCCCTGAGCTGAAATCAGAAAGACAGATCTTGAAGCAGTTGAATAGATATAGAACGCCCTTTTATTTTATTTTTTTACACTAAAAAATACTATGTACTTAAGATGATAATCTATCAAAAAAAGTACAAATTTAAATAAAAACATTAAAAAAGTTTCTTATATCCTACACTTCATAAATTTTCATAAGTGCGTTTTTTGATTGAAACAAAATAAAATATTAATATTTACGTCATTTAAATCCTTTTGAATTTAAAACAAGAACTGTATTTTATGATAAATCAGAAATATTTTTATAGAATAATCCTTTGAGATATTTTATAAATTATAAAGAAAAGATTCTTTAGTATACATAAGATTTCATTATCGGAAAATTCTCTTTTCATATTGCAAATTAATTTAACTAAAAATTTTAATTAATTTGTATTAATTGAAATTTAACAATTTTCGTTTCAAATTAAAATGAAAATTTTAGAAGAGATGATAGACAATTAAGGAAATGCATAATACAGCGAATAGAATAGCGTTAGACTTCCCCTTATATATATCCCCTTATATATGCGTATATATATATATATATAATTTATGAATTTTTAACATCTAAATCTTTTCTAAATGGCAAATTTTATCTGTTATTGAAATGTGGATATTTTATTTGATATTGCTTGGAGCTTTTAAAAAAGAGTTCTGAAACGATGTAGAATATGAAAATGCAGTGGGAAGTTATATAATCGGTATGAAAGCAACGAAGACCTTCAAACAATTCTTCCTTGATTGCTTAAATTTTGTCATCATATGACTGCTAGCGAACAAATAAAAACTTGTTATGCAAATAAATCTGTATTCTCCCGAAGTGGGTCGCTTGCGTGCAAGACAAGTGGTTACTGAGATTAGAGGTAACGCGTTACGTAACAGAAAATGGGATATGTCACTGTTGAAAAAAACAGCTTTATTTAACAAAATCTCCTTAAACTTTGTTTGTTTAACTGATTTAAAAACGATACCACGAAAATGCATTGAACTGGGTGGATAAGTGTTAAACAGAATTTCGATACTGAGCTGTAGACATATATTTAAGTTTGGATTAAATCATTGGAACGAAAGACTCTCTATCATGTATATGCGAGCTCCAAAGCCACAACGAGTTAGTCAACGAAATTTGATATGTAATGTAGATTGCCGATCCCTGTCGAAATTTGGTCCCAGATCAGAATTTTGTCCCAGGAAATTCAAAATGAATTCTCGTCTTTCTTCGTCATATCCAAAACAAAACATATCCTTGTTTTACATACTTATGTTCATTCTTACTTCATCTTATTAAGCTGTTTTTTTAAATTATCATAATAGTTAATACCAGTTCTTTATAACTGTTCTGAAGTGGTGAAAACTTTTGCTGACGAAACTCTGAATCTCTCGCCGACGGAAGGAGGGGGGGGGGCAAGCGGTTGATAAGAGGGGGAAAATGCCCCTCTTGTCCCCCTACTAACGTTGCCTCTGTGTATTGGGTATATGGGGACAAAATCAGTAGGCCTCAATAACAAATAACGATGTTATTAACACGAAGACACAGGCGGCAAAACACAACCGAAACGTATACAAGTAATACACGATAGCACTTACAACAAACAGCAGCCCACAAGAAGTAATCGGTAGCAGACAACCACGACAGCAGACACACAGCAGACAGAGAGAATCCACGTAGCAATTCACTAGCTTTCTCCACATGCCTGCTATTCGCCACTGTCTCCTCGCTGTAGCTGTAGCGAACTGCTGATTTGCTACTATACGACTGGCTACTTAACACATGAATTCGATGCTTCTTCAGTACTCGTCTTCAAGACTAGGCGCACGGCTCAATTCCCAATCCACAAATCACTTGAAGAATACTGAACTTCTTAATTTAAAAGTATAGTTTCATTACATAGAATATTGATTAATGGCTGTACCCGTCCACGCATTGCTCTGTCATGTTTCAAATATGATTACTTTTACAATGGTTGTGGGTATGCATACTTTTTGTTGATCCATCGTTCGTGCACATATAGAGATTATCTGATTTGCCGATTCTATGACGCCTCAGCATATAATTGCCCATGTGAGAAAGAACCCATACCTAGTACTAAACCGCGCAATTCTAAAGACTAACCCAGAGCTTTGTGGACGGTGATTGCAAACGCCATTTGAAATGGGAATTGCAATCTCTTAAATTGAAATGGCATATTTATTGGAATCACAAGAATACGAAAAACGAAGAAATCTTCACCACTAAAAAGTCCTGTCATGATTGGTGCTTCTACGACATTGCACATTCATTTTTTTACTCCAAGCCAGCCACGTCTCTGCAAAGCTTTGGGTGGTTGATATTTCACTACATGATAATTGGAACACCAAGTTTCATTTTCAGTACGCGGAAATTTATTAAATTTTTGAATTCACTTGATCTTCCAGGAATAATTAACCGTGTCGAATTTTTGAATTCACTTGATTTCCAGGAAAAATTAACCACTTAATAATTAATAATAATCATTAACCACTTAATTATTAATAATAATCAACCTATCATAAATAATTAACTGCTTCATCTGTTTCTACAATAATGTTGATAATATTTGAATGTGATTACCTCGATTTGAATGTTAAATTAGATAAAATTATTAAGTCCATAAATGTCTTTGTTCTTGGCCGCAAGAATAGCTTGTTCAACTCAGCTAGTCGCGATTCTTGTAATGCTTTGAATGTTGGGAAATACTTTTTCTTGTCCTGAAGTCTGAAAAACTGGCACCATTTCGTTAGCGATTTCTGACAATTTATATGAAGATGTCAGAGCTAATCAACTGTTTAGAAGCTGAACACGCATATTTGTAGTTACTTACAAAGTCTTTATGCGTCGCTGTAAAGTAGGATATTTCAGGCAATTGCCTGAAATCTAATGAAAACGCTATTAATGCGTTCCCAAATGGTCTGATGTTTATACACAAATTTTGCAATGATCAATGAAGAGACTCGAGCGAATTTTTATGCGCTATTCTGCATTTTTGCAAAAAATAAGTTTGAATTTCTGTAATACTTTTCTCATGCTGGATGCTTTGGAAATATACGTGGGAGTTTCCATGAACTAACTGCATGTTCAGTGGCAATTTCAAAGCGGAATGAATAGTCTTCCGACATGCTAGCAACAATGTCACTGATCTTTCGGACGCAAGAGCTAAGGCTAGACCATTTTAGAATGAAATTGCTGTCAAAATCAATCTAATTAGGAGTGTTTTACCAGTTCTTCATCGCGAATCTAAGATTTCGCTTTCTGACATTCTAGTAACAATGTCGCAGATATTCCGGGCACAAGAAATAAGGTTAGATTATTTTGGGAAGCAACTGCTGCCAGAATCAATTTAATTAGGAATGTTTTATCAGTCCCCATGGCGCATCTAAAAAGATTTCTATAGCTCCGTTAATGACAATTTGCATTCTTTGATCGTAAATATATTTTTTGCTCAGGCGTTTGCTTAGGAATATTCAATTGCACATACGACAAAAAAACTGGTTTTTCAATTTTATTCACGACGCATTTTTACATCGAACGAAGCAGTAGCAGATCGATTCGGTATTAGGATTCCTGTTTGATTGAGAACTTTGTCAGCGATTTCTAAGCACAAATCACTGCTTCGTTGTACTTGAATTTTCCTTATGTATTCGATGGAGAAAAAAATCGTTAGTTATGTGTTATTTTTATTTCTTCCATAACTCTGTAGGAGGTGAGGAAGAGCAAGCGGTCAATATGATTGCAAATACTGCATGATTTAGATATGAAATGTTATTAATGCATACGTCATTTATCAGTACATTCAAAGATAGACATGCAATGACGAAACAGGCATTGTAACGCCGTTGACAATTCTCAATTAATGAAAAAATGCTGGACGGGGATCCTTTATTAACAGCATGTAAGCTTTCATCTTGATTGGGATGCCCGGTGTACAATCTGCCTATCGAAGTTTCTAGATTGTCCGTCCGCACGCTTTCTTCGTTTGCGACGCAGTAAAGGCAAATATGGAACAACCCAACGATTGTCTACTTCGGAACAACATTTCTAATTTACTACCATTTTTGATCATCTTCTTCTGTATAAAGGATAACCATGATTTCTTGTAACTGTATTGGATATTTATGCTCGAAAAATGCTTAGAGCATTTCTTGTCTATCATGCATGGTGATTGCAAAGTACATGCATCTATTTTTCGTCTGAACTACATGCAAACCATTGTCGACGCCGGCATCGGGTATTTCAGCACATGTTACATCGTCGCTTTTGCTTGAAGTATTTTTGTTATAGAACCAAATTTGTATAAGTGCGGGTAGCAATATTTTCTTTTGCCTTTCTGCCGAGATGATAAATTTACACAGTTGATAAACACATGATAAAATACACAGCTCAATTCCAACGAATAATTAAATCAAAATGAAATTAATTGAAATTCCATTTAACAATGCAATCGGGACAATTAAAATGGAAAATCATAAAATAATCAGTATAGCATGCGTTGCTTTTACCTCCAACAGATGACGTTGTTTTACAGCGGCGCCATCCGCTGTAATTGGACACTATTACTAAAAACAGTATAAAAAAATATGTTCTTAACTGTTACAAGTGTGACATCTATATAAAAAGTTTATAATAACCAGCATGTATTAAAACGCACCGTTGTGTTAGAATTTAAAAGCAATCGGTGAAGAACTTTCGGAGTTACCGACTTTGAACACAGGAAAATTTACATTTTTATTTATACAGATTGTTACTCAAAATTAAATGCCGGTCATATAAATCATTATTCAAACATTTGTTTTAAATATTTGGATTATTTAAGTGCATGCCTTGCTAACCATTTTTTTTTACTATTATCAACTTAAGTTGTCATTGGCTAAAATATTACAGCCTTGCATGCTGATAATCGACTTTATTTCTAGCTGTAAGGTATCAAAAACGTTTCAAATAAATTAAAATAAATATTGACTCAGTAAATGAGTCATAGAAGTGGGAACAAATTCGTTCTGAACATTTATTTGCCATATTCAGAGTTAATTAAATAATATGAGATTTGTTGTTGTTGTTAAACATCTGTTTCAACAAATGTTTCCAATTATTAGTAATTTTTATTCGTTGAGATAAATGTACATATTTTTAAATTCAAGAACCTTATCACTTGAATTAAAAACTTTTATGTCACTTTTCACAATATCAAGATAAAGCTTCAGAGAAAATAATCTTTCAACAATAAAATTATATTTATTTTGAATCAAAACATAACACATAAAAAGAAAAAGAAAATGTGCAATTACAGACAAAATACATCTTTAGCACATAAATCATGCTGAAATTCACAAAGTGTGGATCATTTTAAGCACACTGTTTAGCTATATGGTAACATTTTCACAAAAAACACGCACAACATATATTAGTATTCTTTAATTATAGCAAATATTTTTAATGTTTTTAGTGAAAATGTTTGTGCAAAAAAAAAAAAAAAAAAAAAAAGAGGATAAAAGAAATGCAACCACAAGGAGCTATTTTTATGGAATATTTAATAGGGATTCAAATTTAATTTTACATGAAATAAATCATTCTTATAAACATACCTTGATGAGAGAAATTAAAACTTTAATATATATAAAAAGTCTCACTTTGTTCAAAACTTGCTATTTTAAATAAAATTTCATGCATTTGTAGTAACAATGAACTAAAAATCTAATTTTGAAAATCGTCTTCCTTCAGTCAAAAAGGAACCTTTAAACCAACCATAATTGCACTTATAAACATCAAACAATTGAACTAAGAACATACAATATTTCACTCACTTTTCCCAAAAGATAATATTCAATGGCATGAGACTTACAGGTTACACAATGATTTTAAAAAATGAAAAATTAAAATTAATTCTTTACTAATATAAATTCATCAACCGTTTTTTCAGAAAAATTGTCAAAATAATTATATTGAGGACACTTAATATTCTTAAAAATTAATGATATAAGAACTGTCAATTAAAAGTCCAACAAAATCATAGTCTAATATTATATATTTATAAAAGTTATTCCAAAGACATAATATGGAGATTCCTCATAAAGCATCTCTTCATTAAATGATTTGAGCAAACTTGACCATCACACCACACAAATTTGTGTGGAGCCTCCAGTATGAAAATAAGAATAAATAATTCTAAATTTTCAATAAACTATCCAAATAGTACATCAATAAGTAATCAAAATTCAAAACAGAAAATTAACGAATTTTTCTTCTTTAACAGCTTTAAATTAATTTAATGACAGAAAGTAACAAATAGTTTTTATCTTCAATAATCATTTTAAAACTACTCAAAAACTTCAAAAAATGATAATAAAATATAATTTCTTTTAATATCAATTTACAGCACACAAAGAGATATTTACTAGTTTTTAAACAAATTATCACATATCAATAGAATAAATGTTTTCTTTTACCACCATACTACTACAGAAAAGAAAATGTATCTACACAATATGATTTAAAAAGAAGGAAAGAAAGAAAAAAAAATATTTAAGGAAGCACAGCTTCCAATATTGACAAATAAAATATGATCAAATGCAAACATTATATATAATCTATTTCAAGGCTAGAAGTTATTAACACAGTTAAATAACATCACAATTCAAATAAAATCGTCAGATGGAATTCATTTTTGGCAGATATTGCAGAAATGCACATACAAACTTAAACAATAGCTAATCAATTGAAAGAAATTTGGAAATTAAAACTAAAATAACAAAAAGATTAACTGCAATTATAGATTAGCTTTTAACTACTCATAATTATTTAAGCTAGTTTTGATTCAAAAAGCACTTCCTTTCATTCCATATGTACAAGGACTTAGAAGAATAGAAACCTCTTTAGCAATGCATCTAGGACAGCGATTCTTTCCTTATAGTTCTCCTGATCTAACTAATGATTGTTATTCAAATGCAACAGTAGTCTTAAAATGTTTCCCAGCAGAACAAAATACACCCGCAATTCTGTAAATGATACATTTACATTAGAAATTCTAACACATTTAAGGAACTGTGAATATACATGTTTACTGTGTTTTTAATAAAGAATTTTTATATGAAAATATATGAATAATGGAAGTCACAATAATTTTACAACAGAGCAAATTTCATATAAAAAATACTAATAAAAAAAGTTTATGGATCTATTAAAATGCACATTAAAAACGATCCAATATTATTTGGCTCTCTGGGGCCTAAAATCTCTATTTTCTTTAATAATTACAATGTACTATTGTTCTGTACAAATGCATAACATTAGCAGTATGTCAGCGAAAAAGACTCAAAAACAAGTAGATTCATACTACATCACACAGACTTGTATTTCTAGACTAGACAGATGATAAAAACATTGATTTCGACTCATCAGGAGCCAAATGTAGGCAGAAACATTATTGATTCTCTTCCAAGAAGGAACATTTAATTTGCATCTTAATAGATTCAATACATGCTGTCATTCTGTTCTTCACAGAAATGAAGAATGAATGCCAAAAAACTAAATAGCTAACCTAAAATAGTATTCCATAGCATGAGAATGTTTGAGAAACCCCCAAATTTTATGAAGCCAACCATTCCTATAAATGATTAGCTTTCACAGACAGATAGTAGATATTGTTAGCATTGTTATACCAACATTTATTAAGCTAAGAAAATGAACTATACATCTTTCATACAAAATGCAATGAAAGGATTTGGACAAAATCTGCAAGAGTTAAAAGGTTAAGAATCGCTGATCTAGTAAGAAAGCACTTTAGCCAGGCAGGGGAAGGGGGAATCAAAATAGTATACTCAATTGATTATATTCTAAGCATAGCAATGAAAGATAAGGTAGATATATACATCATTGTCCCTTTATGTATATATAGATCTGCATTTGAATACCATTCTCTTCAAAATACAAGTAGAGTTTGATCTAAAAAAATTTTTAACAATTATCACAAATATATGTCAGGACATCTAGACCAATCCTGATCCTCCTTGCATTTCCAGTACTCTCCTTTGAATTTGTGAACAGGATTGCCTGTTATTTCATCTGTCTCTTTAGTGAACCAGATTGGTTCATAGCCTTGATATGGCCGACCTTTAGAAAGGGGGAAAAAATGCATTGAATATTGAATAAGAATGAATATGTGATAAAATAATGACATAATACGCAATTGTAAAATTAGATATTCAATTTTTGTTAGAAGAAAATTTAGAAATCACTATAAGAATGGCATATAAAGAATAATTATGCAATCTTCAGTCATTTAAACATTTCTATATTTTAGTTTCTTCATTCAAGCATAATTTGGAACAAAAAGTAAACAGTCATTTTTTTGGTATGTTCATCTTTGTAAAGATACTTTAATTTTTGACATATTCTAAAATATACCCTTTGGGTTTTATAACTAATAATAATTAAAAAAATGTATGATGCTTATAACCTCCATAACTACCTTTGCAAATACACCATATACCTTTCTCCTTTTTTTTTATTTTATAAAAAGTATTCAGATATAATACAGTTTCAGAACAAAAAAGCTGAATTTCATAAAATGATGTTAGGTCAAATATAAACACCAAGAAGTAAAATAAGCAAGATGAACAGAACAATAAATGAATTCATTTATACAAAAGGTGCTTAAAATATCAAAAATAACATAGAATAATTACATAAATGAAAATTTATTGATCTTTATTTTGAAAATGCTGACATCTGTGTTTCCATGGAACCATGTCTTGTCTGAATATTGTAATCATTCAAAAATTCTAACTTGAGCTTTTGATGAAACTCCATGCTTCTCCCTCCCTGAATCCAGATTTTTGGAATTATGTCTGTTAGTGAACACGATAATTCAATTTTTTTTCTTTTCGAGATACCCAGAATAAATTTGTTATATAAATTTAACACCACATTCGCAGATTTTTATGAAAAATTGAGTGAAATCAATTCAGAGAAAGTCTTTTTGTCTCTCTGGCTGCTCAAGTAAAAGTTAAGATGTAATCAAAAAGAGCTAGAGCTTCATTACACAATTGGTGTCTAAAGTGTAAATCCATAACAAATTGCATATACTCATAAAATGTGTATCAGTCAAGGTGTTGACCATTAGTTGATCTATACTTTATCATGCAAGTAAATTTGATAACTAAAAAAGGCAGCGACATGAATAAATGAAAGTTGGTATGATAGCAATTTAAGATCTATGTTCAATTTTAATTTCAATCAGTCAGGGGAAAAAAAAATAGGCATTCGATTTCCTGGCCAATTCCTAATTAATTGACACAAATTATACATTAGATTCAGTAAAAACCATAGAATCGTGACAAAAATCGATCTCATATTCATTGTATGCAGTTAATACACAAGTAGTAATTTTACTATACGATGAACCATGTCATTCTCATGAATGAAAATAAAAACCCATGCATTCATTGCCTTGCCCCTAATCCACAATTTCATAAGGTAGAGGAAGATAACACCTTCATTTCAAAGTATATAAGAAGATTTCAGGGTGACCACTCTCGCAGATTTAAAAGCAAACAAAATAACTTACTACAAGTGAAAAAAGGAGCTGAAATCGATAGCAAAAAAAAAAAAAAATCCAGTGTTTTTTTTTTCAAATTAATTTATATTAATCACAGGGTATTTGTTTTCTTCAAGAAACAAAGATGCCTCAAATTTAGGATAGTAAAACACATAAGAAAGATTCGCAATTTACACTCGTGTCCATAAATTAAGAATAATGCAAGTTCAGGAAAAGAAAGAGTCAGAAGCAAAACAAATGCGACTTATTTGTAAAGCCTATTTATTAAACAAAAGGCAAAGAGAAAAAAAAGATGCTATATGTTTGATATCATTAATAAAAATTGCGATTTTTTGCTCTCTGGAGCAAATTACAAAAAACACGATTTACAAAAACCGATATTACATGGTTAGTATGATGGTAAGTATATAGTATGTCTCCCAAACAATGCAATACAGTCTGTACAATGCCTAGCATGCTGAGTATCAAATTATCGATCTGATCTTGGGGAATATTACACCACTCATCAAGCAGTGCTCTCCGAAGTTCCGGTAGACATGTAGGAGGTGTTTGATGGGCTGCAACTCGTCGGTCAAGCATGTCCCACACATGCTCTACTGGATTCAAGTCCGGTGAGAATGCTAGCCAGTCCATACGGGTAATATTCTCCGATCGAAGGCATTCGTTTGTCATGTTAGCACGGTGAGGACGGGCGTTGTCACCCATAAACACGAATTCTGAACGAATAGCGCCCCTAAACAAACGTACATGTTGTTCCAGAATAATGTCCGGATAGATTTGGCCTGCCATGGTTCCAATTTGAAAAAACAGGTCAGTTCTGGAACCCAGAATAATTCCTCCCCAAACGAACAATCTTGCACCACCGTAACGATGTCATTAAATGAAGTTCTCTTGGTGGTAACGGGTATCTGGTGCTCTCCATATGAAAGTTCGGCGAGAATCAGACTGCAAGCTAAACCTGGACTCGTCGGAAAAATCACACAAGCTCACTGTTGTGGTGTCCACAATGCATGTTCTCTACTCCAGGCTAACCGCAGGCGACGTTAAGTTGCAGTAAATGGAACTTTTTATAGTAGTAAGTTGCATCTGACAAGCTAACGAGCATATAGACCAATCTGTCCTAAGTGTCTGTACACGGTCTGCCCTGAAACTGTCGTACCAGTGGCTGAAGAGAGCGGACGAGACAAGTTTGATGCTGTGCTCCGTCTGTTTCTTTTGGCTGTAACTGCCAAATACCGGTCCTCATTCGGCGTGGCAACTCGGGGGCGACTTGTGCTGTAATGTCTACTCACATTATCATCATCTTGGAATCGTTTTCAAAACCTGAAGATGACACTCTGGGTGATTCCAAGTTCTTTGGATACTTCCAGCTGGGTACGCCCACATTCCAGACAGCCGATAATTCTACCCCGTAAATCATCCAAATGCGTCCTTTGTGTCATAACTATGCGGTTATTGCACAAAAAGGCTAGCGAACAATTTTACTTCTTTGCCTATATTCCTTATACATCACTCTCTTACACTCTCGTCATTGTGGCGCACTATCGGTGTCATCTGGTGGCTTCCTGCAATTTGCATATGATTTTTGAAGATGTGTGTAGTCATTTTACAGGTGATTAATGTATTTTGAAGTTCGATTTCCGCGTGACTCTGAATTATCCTTAATTTACGGACAAGAGTGTATTTACATTTATTTTTATTCTACATAATTTTGAAAATATTTTTTATGATAGATAATACTTTTTATTGTTGTGCTTTGAATGTGAAAATAATAAGGTAAGATGGCATAAAATGCACTATCTAAGAGAAAATAGTTATTGATAAATTTATTACTTATGTGGTATGTTGAATTTTTTTTCAAATCTTTTGCATCATATTTCTGAACTAATGTTTATTTTTTTATTTATTTTATTTGGCAACATTCATTTAGAATGAATTGCATATTTCATTTTATGTTTGACTCCATCTACAGGACCTAAAGTTGAATTTACTCTATCATTTTAAACATTTAAAATTCTTGAAAATTTGATAATTTCTATATATTGTCTATTCTTAAACCCAGGAATATAATTTTAAATAAATTTAAGTTATATTAATTTTATTTCTCACTTTAGAGCAGCTTCAGTAAAGTGAGTAAAATGAACGTAGTGTTAGACTTAGCAAATGATTTAAATAATGGATAATATTTTATGTGCTATATTTTGAGAAATAATATGTATGTATATATATACAGGGGGGGGGGGTTATAATTAAACTTCCCCTATAAATAGCATCATACAAAGCAAACGAGAGAACGGATTGAAACGAAATTTGGTATATAGACTATACAGGAGATGCGCTCACGAAATTTCGAAAAAAAAAAAAAAAAAAAAAAAAAATCCAAAATGTCCACCAGAGGGCGCCTTTTCCGAAAAACATTAAATTTAACACAATAAACGACCAAATCGGAATACAGAACCAATATTAACAATCCAGAACAAGAACTATGAGTTATAAAATGTAATACCGAGGAAAACTGTCAGTTCTACGAAAAAATGTCAAGATTTGCATGTTTGCGAAGAAGAGGAAGCTTTATGCAAAGCAGATTGCGGTAAGAAACGTTTGCAGTCGTTGTCATGTTTTATGTCGATGTTTCCGGCTGTAATGATGATGGCATCTTGTTGCGACGTTGAATGACGCGAGAATTCTAAACCGCTTCATGTGCGAAGCATCACAACTGATCAGTTACGATCTGCTGTTGAACACGTTGTTCATCGACTTGAAATTTTGCAGGTGAATGAGGTGGTCACATGGTGCACCTGTCTCTATATCATCCTGGATACTATTAACAACTGCTCCTCTTGTGCATTTTCTTCCTAATTTTTTCTTATTTCTGCAAACTGAACTTTTTTTTTCCCCCCTCAACAAGCGTACTGTCATTTTTTCCTTGCCTTCACTTAATGTAGTTCAATGATAAGGTGATTAGAAACAGAAAGTAGTCAATAAATTTTACTATTGTTTCTGTATTCCGTTTTGGTTTTTTATTGTGTTAAAATTACTGCTTTTCCGAAAAAAGCGCCCCCTGGTGGATATTTTGGAACTAAAATTTTTTTTCCCGAAATTCCGTGAGCGCATCTCGTGCATAGTCTATATACCAAATTTCGTTGCAATCAGTTCACCCATTTGCGTTGTAGGGTGCTGTTTATAGGGGAAGTTTAATTATAACCACCCTGTATTCGGATAAAATTAAGATTTATTTACATATTAAATAAACCGAATTATCCTTATTATCATGTTTATCTAAAATTAGGAAAACATTTGACATATATATTATTAGAACTTTTAATGAATGACAATTCAGTTCATAAACAGAAATAAATTTTCATATTGTTTAAGTATTACACTTTTCCTCTCTACATCTATAAATTTTAAACGCAATTTTTTTTTATATTGTGCTTAATTCAGCACGTTAATCTTCAGTAAACTTCTCTGTCTATATGTATTTTATATTTATTAACATGGCACACATGGAAGGTATGAAATTACTGTTGCTTCTCCTTTGAAAGAATAAAAACAACTTTTTTAAAAAAAAACATTATCACCTCCAGCATTGAGTAGAATAAACAAATATGCATTGAAAAATTTTAAAGCAAAAATAAAACATGATCAGGCAACAAATAATATTCTGACTGAAGATATGGTTACAACATATCTTCATCACAACATTCAGGGCATAAAATAAAGACAGCATGCTATTCTCCAAAATCTTCGGTAGTATACAGTAACTCAGAAGAAAGTCACAGAAAGAAAAATGAAAGTGCCATAAAACCATCTTTAAACAAAATATCTACTGATTACTTGGTACTGTCAAAGTACAACAGAAGTAAAATTTCAGGAGGTCAAATTTTATAAACAGATAGCTACAGTCAAAACATCCTGTAAAATTTGCTTTTTTAGAAAATGAAAATTAGTCGAAATCATCCAAATCCTACATGAACAAACTACATCCAACTCCTACATTTGATATTATTAGACACTAGCCGCCTTTGGCGACCGGCCGCTTAATGCACGTTAAAATTTTAATAATTAAATATTTTTTGGAACTCCCATTTTTATTGCTTCTTCATTAAAATATTTTAAAACTTCAAATTTTAATAGTCATATAATTCACTCATGATATTATAAAGGCCTTCAGCCATAACGTAATATGTATCTCTCTCATTTTCTGTTAGCTCCCATAGAATTTACCCCTTAAGTTAAAGTGGAAAGAATTAATCTGCAATTAATATAATAATATTTTTTACTGAAACAAAGCATTTTTTTATAATATGATTACTGAAAACAAAATCACTGAGCGTTTAAACTTTATGGGAACTAAAGAATATCTTTCTTAATTTATGTAATAATTCAAGAATTTGTCAACAAAATTTTCTCAGATTCATCATGAACAGATCGATAAATTAACAATATTTAGTTTTAAATGCATCAAACACTAAAAAAATCAACAGAATCGTTTGAAATAATCTGTCGAAATCATATTAAGCCTTCAAAACCAAGTCCGTATCCGTTGTCAACAATTAGAACACAATGCGCATGCGTGAATTTTCAACCCCAATTATGGTAACGCAAATGCGTAAATTTTCTACTCCAATTGGGGTAACGCTATGCAGATTAGAAATTTTTGATTTCCTTTATTCTGTTTTATTTTTATTCAAAAGTACTTCAGAATGAATTCGAAAGATCGATTCATTAACAATGTTTAATTTTAAATGCATCAAACATTAAGAAAATAAACATAATCGTTTGAAATAAGCGGCTGAAAATATCTTAAGTCTATCCTCTTTAGCGTGGGGGGGGGGGAAACAAACCCTGAAGCCTTAGTCATTTGGCGGTGGGGAAATGAAAAGATTTTTTTGGCGGGAAAGTTAATATTTAATTAATAATTAAAAATTTAAAAAAAGTAAATCCAGGTGCATATTCCCGACATCCAAGGTATGCATGTGCCAAATTTGGAAGCTGTAGGTCGAACGGTCTGGCCTGTAGAGCGCCAACACACACACACACGCACACATTGAGTTTTATATAAGTACTAGCCGCCTTTGGCGACCAACCGGTTTGCCAATCTTAATGTTCGTTAAAATTTTAATAATTAAATATTTTATGTAATTCCTACTTTAATAGCTTCTTCATCAAAATATTTTAAAACTTCACATTTTGATAGTTATATAATTCCCTCATAATATTATAAAGGCCTTGAGTCATAACGTAATATGTATCTCTCTCATTTTCTGTTAGCTCCCGTAGAATTTACCCCTTAAGTTAAAGTGGAAAGAATTAATCTGCAATTAATATAATAATATTTTTTACTGAAACAAAGCATTTTTTTATAATATGATTACTGAAAACAAAATCACTGAGCGTTTAAACTTTATGGGAACTAAAGAATATCTTTCTTAATTTATGTAATAATTCAAGAATTTGTCAACAAAATTTTCTCAGATTCATCATGAACAGATCGATAAATTAACAATATTTAGTTTTAAATGCATCAAACACTAAAAAAATCAACAGAATCGTTTGAAATAATCTGTCGAAATCATATTAAGCCTTCAAAACCAAGTCCGTATCCGTTGTCAACAATTAGAACACAATGTGCATGCGTGAATTTTCAACCCCAATTATGGTAACGCAAATGCGTAAATTTTCTACTCCAATTGGGGTAACGCTATGCAGATTAGAAATTTTTGATTTCCTTTATTCTGTTTTATTTTTATTCAAAAGTACTTCAGAATGAATTCGAAAGATCGATTCATTAACAATGTTTAATTTTAAATGCATCAAACATTAAGAAAATAAACATAATCGTTTGAAATAAGCGGCTGAAAATATCTTAAGTCTATCCTCTTTAGCGTGGGGGGGAAAAAAAAAACAAACCCTGAAGCCTTAGTCATTTGGCGGTGGGGAAATGAAAAGATTTTTTTGGCGGGAAAGTTAATATTTAATTAATAATTAAAAATTTAAAAAAAGTAAATCCAGGTGCATATTCCCGACATCCAAGGTATGCATGTGCCAAATTTGGAAGCTGTAGGTCGAACGGTCTGGCCTGTAGAGCGCCAACACACACACACACGCACACATTGAGTTTTATATAAGTACTAGCCGCCTTTGGCGACCAACCGGTTTGCCAATCTTAATGTTCGTTAAAATTTTAATAATTAAATATTTTATGTAATTCCTACTTTAATAGCTTCTTCATCAAAATATTTTAAAACTTCACATTTTGATAGTTATATAATTCCCTCATAATATTATAAAGGCCTTGAGTCATAACGTAATATGTATCTCTCTCATTTTCTGTTAGCTCCCGTAGAATTTACCCCTTAAGTTAAAGTGGAAAGAATTAATCTGCAATTAATATCATAATATTTTTTACTGAAACAAAGCATTTTTTTATAATATGATTACTGAAAACAAAATCACTGAGCGTTTAAACTTTATGGGCATTAACGAATATCTTTCTTAATTTATGTAATATCTCAAGAATTTGTCAATAGAATTTTCTCAGATTCATCATGAGCAGATCGATTAATTAACAATGTTTAATGTTAAATGCATCAAGCACTAAGAAAATAAAACGAATCGCTTAAAATAATCGGTTGAAAACAGGTTAAAAAAACTACTTAAAAAACGATGTACTTAAAACTATAAGCATACACAAAAAATATATAACCAACATAAATACAATTTAATTACAAAAGCATACAACTAACCTAAAAATAATTTGAATCAAATTCATTGATAATAGTTGCCAACAATCAGAACACAATGCGCATGCGGGAATTTTTATCGCCAGTTGGGGTAACGCTATGCAGATTAGAAATTTTTAATTTCCTATATTCTGTTTTATTTTAAATGCATCAATCATTAAGAAAATAAACAGAATCGTTTGAAATAATCGGCCGAAAAATCTTAAGCCTATCCTCTTTTATCCTCTTAAAAAAAAAAACTGATGCCTTACTCATTTGACGGTGGGTAAATGAATATTTTTTTGACGCGAACGTTAGTTTTTAATTAATAATTAAAATTCAATGCACCAATAAAAGTATCTGTACTTAAACTATTGACTATTTCTGAATCATGATTACTAAACATATAAAGACACAAACATAACATTTATATATATTTTTAATTCTACCAGACATTAATTTGATATTAAATGGGTCACAGACACTTTAGAAATGATTATTCTTGCCATTGTTAAATCTGCCATTATTTAGTTTGGTATTTCTCCGTTAGCCGGGCTCAAATGTCGCCAATTGTGAATCAAACGCGAATTTGGCGGAATTCTACATTATTTGGCGATATTTCGCTGGCGCCGGCTAACGGAAAAATACCAGTTTGGTTTTTACCTTTTGCACCTACCATAAGACAACTAATACATCTTTAATAACCTTTTTTAAAGTATGTTCAACCATTTATAATCCAGATTTGGTTTCGAATATTCGTTGAAGTAGCTTTAATACCATTATCCAATACAAAACAACCTGCATGTTCATCACATCAAAACAATCATTATACTCACGAATTATTGTATAAAAATTCACAGACGCTTTTGATGCAATTTTTAAATATATATTATTCGTAGAAATTTCGCCAGCGGAAGTAAGAATAGTCAAATGATCTTTGAGTGAATTAGATTTCAAATATAGTTTATTTTAGAAAGTCAAAACACCAAAGGGGAAGTCCGACTTAATACCCTTTGAATTAATACTAATGTCGAATTTTTGAGGACGATTTTTCGCCAAATATGTAATTTTGATAATTTTTAATGCAACCCTAAAATACATATTTCTGGCCATATATTGTAACTATTACCCTCAATCCGAAGTTTGGCAAGTTTTTGGTAGATCGAAACGATTCAATTGTGTTTGGCGAGAAATTGAATACTAATCTGAAGTATCTCTATATTTTTTCTGCTATTAGAGAGCACATTGTCATCTTTTATTCTTAGTACACTAATAATTAATTAAAATAACAATATTTAAATAGGGCAAATGAGAATTGTATATAATTATTCAAAAAACTGATTTCGAATCATATATTGGTACTTATTTTATTAACTGCGTGGCCGGGATAGCCTGGTTGGTAGGGCATTGGATTCGCGTCTCTTGGGTTGCGAGTTCGAACCCCGCCGGCCGAAGATTCCCCGCGTGCTTGGTGGCTGACGCGCGTTAAATCTGTCGTGGTCACAAAGTCCTCCATGTCGAGAGTAATACCACTGGGGGTACTGGATCAGAGGTGATCGTTCTCTGATTCAGGTCTGAATTACGATATGTGGTTGAGTGAATGAAATGCATGAATGAAGTCCGCCCGTAAAATAGGGTTGTGACGCGTGTGTAGCTAAGTTGTTCTCTTGGCCTTGTTGGCGTTATTGTAAAAGCAAAAGACGTACCCTTGGCTTTATCCACAAAGGACTTAAAGTCAGTTGGCTTGTTTAGGACAAGTGCCATTAGAAACAACAACAATTAGTTGAGAGTGATTGGCGATGATTCGTTGTCGTCAATAATGATTGCGAGACTACATTTGGCCATTTTTTGGATCTTTTAACGTTCATAAGCAATGCATTTCAGAATTTCTTAAAAATCCACGCCGTTGTGTCCTTATTAGTTGAAAAAAAGAAACACATGCCGTTGTTTGATTCAACTTATTTATCATCATTACACACGTAAATACAAAAATCATACTCTTATTATCGATAGTTTCTCTTATATTATCTATTTTACAGAATAATTATTTCTCGTTCCGTCACTTTATATAGAACCTGTGATACTTTCACGATTTACATATGTGTAAGCAATGCATGAAATCATGATAAGACCAGTTCAGAAACCAAGAAGAAAAACTCCAATGTCATTGGCTTGAAGGTCATATTGCATAGACATTGTAACATACATTGTAACTTGAATAATGTAAAGTCTCCATTGTAATTGCCCAAAGGAATTGACAGGAAACTAAAGAATGTGGTAACTGCAAAAAGTATCAATATTTTATCATTATCCAAATATATTATCTTCATAGAATACTGGCATATGGCGGCACACCAGCTAATATTTATCTTCAGTAAAACTTTACTACAAGTATATAAGTCGCATTTTTCACAAAATCTTTTGCGATGTTCAACAGTTGTTTCACAACTTTGAAGGAGGTGGTCATTTAATCATATTTGATAAAATTCTTATCACAATGTTGAAATTTTGTTTTGTTTGTTTGAATGAGAGGGATTATTGATTTTCAGCTACAAAGGCTGTCATCCCAGCGTTCAACAATATCTCCAATTAATAAATGTCAAAAAATTTCAAATGTTGAAGGAAAATATGGAGAGACAGTTTATCTGCAAATACTTTGCTCGTGAGTTGTTTAAAATTACAGTTTGAAAGAGAGTTGAGGCCCAACTTCGACCAGAGGCAACGTCTGATGCTTGAGTATTTTCGGCAGTGCAGTAAGATATGATCCAAATTATTCAAAGAGTGGCATGTTTCGCAATTTGGTTGATTCGACAGATTAAAACGATGTTGAGATTATTAACATAGACATTTATTTCTAATGAAAAATTAAAATTAATCGATGTGATTGCAAATCATCTGCTTTTACCACATCTGTTATTTTTCCTGAAGTAATATATTATATCACCGGCGAATCAGAAATGACTAAATTATTTCGTATTGTTACTTATAAGCTATTTTGAAAGTGAATAATGTCTCACTTTTATGAAAATAAAGATTCAGAGTTCTAATACTGAATCCATTTTGTATTATCTTCAGAAATTGAATGAGTGATGAAAAACAACTCTTTTTTATTTTTTAAAAGTTAATACATTCGCAATTCAAGAAAATAGAGTGAATATTAAATTTTTTCTCATACCAGGTTTGCATTAGACCAGTTATAAGACGGCCAATAGGCAGCGCATGCGTAGAAAGGGACTGATTTATGCTTGCCATAATTTCATAAGATAAATTCAGTAAGGCTTCAGTTTTTTTCCCCACACTAATGAGGTTAGGCTTAATATATTTTCTTGATGTTTGATGCATTTAAAATTAAACATTGTTAATTAATCGATCTTTAGGATTCATTCTGAAGTACTTTTAAATTAAAATAAAACAGATTAAAGGAAATTAAAAATTTCTAATCTGCATTGCGTTACCCCAAAAGGCGTAGAAAATTCACTCATTTGCGTTACCCTAACTGGCGTTGAAAATTCACGCATGCACAGTGTGTTCTGATTGTTGACAACTGTGTTTCCATTTTAATTAAAAGTTAAAGTGAAATATGTATCATATACCAAGTCCGTATCCGTTGTCAACAATCAAAACACAATGCACATGCGTGAATTTTCAACACCAATTATGGTAACGCAAATGCGTGAATTTTCTACACCAGTTGGAGTAACGCTATGCAGATTAGACATTTTTAATTTCCTTTATTCTGTTTTATTTTAATTCAAAAGTACTTCAGAATGAATCTGAAAGATCGATTAATTAACAATGTTTAACTTTAAATGCATCAAACCTTAAGAAAATAAACAGATTCCTTTGAAATAATCCGCCGCAAATTTCTTAAGTCTATCCTCTTTAGCGTGGCGGAAAAAAAAAAAAAAAAAAAAAAAAAAAAACTGAAGCCTTGCTCATTTGGCGTTGGGGAAATGAAGATTTTTTTTTGGCGGGAAACTTAGTTTTTAATTAATAATTCAAAAAAAGTGACTCCAGGTTCACATTCCCGACTTCCAAAGTATGCATGTGCCAAATTTGGCAGCTGTAGGTCGAACGGTCTGCGCGCGCGCGCGCGCACACACACACACACACACTGAGCTTTATATAGGTATAGAAGATAGATTATACTATAATAAGACTTTTATAATCACTATATAATAAGACTTTTATGAGTCACTTCATCTCCCCCCCCCCATTTATGATTATTTTGCATCGTAAACTGCTCATATGAACAGCTTGAGATAAAATGGAATAAAATGATCCACAGAATAAAATGATTATTCAATTTTACTGCTTAAAAAGATATGAATATAAGTAGCAGTCAGATATTGTAATGTAAGATACTGTTAAAAAAGAAGTAACTACTTAACATAATTTGGGAGTGTAACTTGCCAAAGTTAAAAGTCAATTTTATGATAATTTTACCTCACCTTACTTCAATAATCAGTAATTCTAAAAGAACTGTTAGCAAACAATGAATAATAATGAATTTAATTGATCGTTAAATTCATTTTTAAACGCCCATAAATACTAAATAAATAAATATTATGCACTTTCAAAAAATGTAATTTTGATTAACTCTTCTAATTTAATACCTTGCAAGTGCTAATTTAGAACATTTAAAATATCTTCATAAAAGCTCATGACATCATACGCAGAGAATCTTCTCTCAGATTTCCAACAAGAATATCCTTCTTGATACTAAATCCACTTTCCATAGCTGCACTACCATGTCACAAAACAAGAATTATTTTTACAACTTACCAAAAAGTAGCAAATTCTTTTGATTTCAAAATATTAGAGCAGAAAATCTCTAAATGAATTTTTTCTTGAAATGAATCAAGCAATTCTCTGTATTCACTTTTTAGCCTTTAAAAAAAATTTCAAATTGCACCTTTGCAAATTTATGCTTTGGAATAAAGAAGCTGAAGCAAATCAAACATTCGTTTTTCAAATAATAATGCATTGGTACTTCAATAAATGTATATTTAAACAAGATACAGCTTTTAAAAACAGTAAAATTTTTGAACATACTTTTAAATATTTTTTATAATATTCTTCATAAATACAAAATACTCTGCTAAAATGCAACTTTTTTCAGTTTCAGTAGTAATCAAGCAATTCATTAGTCAGTACTCTAATATCGTCCCCCCCCCCCAGTCTTAGACTTTTAGGATCATCAAGCACTAATAAGCTGTTTCATCAAAGCATATTACAAAATTGTTATTTAAAATTTTTTAAAGAGATTAATGAAAAAAATGTAGCTAATCCATAACAAATAATATACAATATATTTGTACAACCTAATGTACATTTTTTGTCTATTCCACTATCAATGGACATATGTGAAAATATTTCCTATATATTGAATGCATTAAAGGATGATTGTGACAAAATAAGTTTTAATGCCTAGTCACAATATCAAGAATAAGCTGTCTAATGTTTTCGATTCTTCAGTTATACTTCTTTTCATATTTTTTATTTACTGTTCAACAAAAATGAAAAGATTTCCATATAAAAAAAAGGTCTATTGGTTTAGATGTTCTGAAATTTTTAAAGAAATGGCTGAAAAATATTAGCAATATGAGAAAAGAAGCTTATTTTAGTCAGAAGCAATTTATCTTTAAGCATTTTTAATATTATCACTCATGACAGATCCAGGCAAACCTTTTTTAATGAAATCTCTGTATTTCTTTATGCTATCAATAATTTTTAGAGAACATTCACAGAGAAATTTAGAAGAATTTACATGTCCAGCTGGACTAGTTTTAAATATTCTATACATTGCTCTTAGAGTAACATCTGTTTTCCATTGAGTAGGTGTCCACACTAAAACACTCCATGGATTATATTTAGTCCAAAAGTACCTAGATCTAAAATTTTACAATCATTTTTGCATAAAAGTTCATTTTTGACAAATTTAAATTTAAATTTAAAATTAGTCCTCCCATAAAATTTGTAAAAGTAACTTTATGTCCAAACTTGTTATATCATTAAAATTCCCAAATAGTTATTGGGCAGTAGTACAACTTAAAAATATCGAATTCCAATATTTTGTGGCGACCCTATTGGTTGATTCTGACCAATATCTTACTATAAGATCCATTTGGTATTTTTATGAAATGAGGTTCAATGCTTCATCAAAGCATATTACAAATTTTTTATTGTTTAAAGATTTCTTAAGCGATTGTTAAAAAAATGGAGCTAATCTGTAACAAAAAAATGTACGAATTTTTATACAACCTACAATACACTTTTTGGCTATTTCACTATCAGTGAACATATATGAAAGTATTTCCAATATATCATTGAATGTATTAAGGGAAGAATATGGAGAAACAAGTTTTAATGCCCATAAAAGTTAAGTTTTAAATTATTGTTCTGAAATTTAAAAAATTCAAAGTGGCTTACCTTCGGGCAATAAATTTGACATTTTCAGACTTGATGTGCCACCATCTCCAGATTCTTTTTAGTTACCAATATAAATGATGACTTTCTTGAATTGGCACATAGTTCTTTATATATCTTCTCTTTTGGCAAGATTAAAAGGTGGTACTTATTTTCTCATATTACTTAAGTTTCTTATCTTCTTATAAAGCGAGTAGCACCCAGCAAAAGGTTTTTGCAGAGCAATGAATTTTTATCTATCCAAATCATGTTAAATATGGAATTTGAATAGCTCATTTTTTTAAAAAAAACTTCTTTGATCCACTTTGAATAAGTTCACAATTATGCAAATAATAAACAAACCATTCACTAAACTCGCATGTGAATGACTAAACACTACCACGATGCTTCTGCAGATTGAATGTTGCTATTCTTGTCATAGAAATTTATTCTATTATGTAGTTTAAGTAGTCTCATGCAAGCTCATTAACTGCAGCTCAAGAATATCACAGAAAAAGCATAACTGCCTTTCAAAACGAAATTGGACTGATTTATAAGGAAAAAAAAAAGAAAGAGTTGAAGGTGAAGTGAATAAAAAAAGGGCGAGTTTCCGCAAATACATAATCACAAATAGTGTTGTCTTGTTTTTGGAGTTATTGGCTACAATATTTTATTTTTTCTATGCTTAGAAATGTAAGAACTTTTTTCCCTTCATTTTTTATACAGAAAAAATAGGAGTTAGGGAACTTAAAAATTCTCTGCATCCTATTTTTTCAAGTAGATTCCTTTTGAAAAAATTTTAATTCCCTGTGAAATTAAGTAGATTTTTAAATTTGGTTCAATGGCATTTAATAAAAAATAAATTATTATGTATTATTATAATCTCATACAAAAAAAAAAAAACTGATTGTATTTGCACATGTCATTTAAAGGATGTGCATTTCAATACTCACCAAGAGAAAAATATCAATTTAAATTTCCGATGATGAGAGAATGATTTTCATAGAGAAACAACTATTATTACTCCGGAGTCTGTATGAAAAAAATAACTACCAATTCACAACTTCATTGCAATAAAAAATGCAATATGAAACATCTCTTTAATTTTATACAATATATAAATATGCCTACCTTCTGATGCTGCCTGTTCAGCTTCTTCTTCCCTTTTTCTTCGTACCTGTCTCTGTTTTTCTTCTAATTGAACCTTTATTCTGTTTGCTTCATCCCATGCTCCATCTTCCATTAGTCGCTGGTCAGGACGCAGCCTGCTATCCGTAGGAGCAACTCCTTCTTCTGGTTCATTCAACTGACAAGCAAGCACAGTGAAATTGTACATTTTTTCATATTCAGGCCTGTAAAAGAGTGAAAATGATTTTCAAATCAAAAGATTTAATAATATATACATTGAAATCTTAATATCGGGCCCCAATTATCAGAATTTAAAAAAATAATATTTGACATTCAATTTGTATATATATGGCATAATTATATTATTATTCATGATCAGCATTCCTGCAGTTTGATTTTCCCTATAATTTCCAGATTTAAAGAAAATTGCTGTGACTTCGTTTTTGGAAGTATCTAAAATCTTCAGAATGATTTTGTTTCATTTTCTTCCTTGTACATATTGCAAGTATAAATTAATATCCTGTAAATATAGTGTTCTACTCTAACTAAAATCAACGTAGAATAACAATTTAATGCTCAGCAAGCAAAACAAAAAAATTCATTTTTAACTATCAGGTTTCAGATATTATTTATGTAAACATTACCACAATTTTTTCAAACATACTAATTAACAAGTCCAATATACTAGAAGATGTGCATTCATCTCGGTTGGCCATTTTCTGAAATGATTATCATCAACTTACTCACTAACAATGCAATACAAAATCACATTGGCAGAGTGCCTAAAAATGAAATAATCTACTTCCTTCTACTGGGATCTTTACAATTTATACTGTTTACCAACACCCAATTGAAAATGGCACAATAATTCTACTGATAAAAAAATGAAAGAAAAGATAGCAGCCGAAAATATTGGGAATAAAGTAGGGTTTTTAAACTAAAAAGGGATGGAACTTTATGAAAATGAAAGAAATTATACAGCAAACAGCAAAACTGCATTAAATTTTAGCCCAGTTACCTGCATCTAGGCAGATTGTTTATCCCAGTTGTATCATATAGAGAAAAATGGAAATGTGGTACTTATTACTAAATTTTTCTTTACAGCATAAAAAATTTGTATTAAAATATAAAAAAGGTGGAATTAATGAACTTTATAAGTTTTAAATTGTTTTCTATTCTCAGATACAGAAATCTGCATTATTGTACATGTGCCAAGAAAGATTGATTTTACCAAAATAGGGATGCGATGAAAGATGGTGAAGATATTTACAATTTATTTAAAAGAAAAGTAAATTTCGATTATAAACAGAGTTACAAAACATTACAACCATGTTTAAACCACAAAACTGTACAAGCAAACAAAAAATAAATTAACAAATTTTGAATTAAAACAATAAGGATCAAAATGACATTAGGAAAAAAATAAGTGCACAAAATGAACCAAACAAAATAAAAGATAAGGCCTAACAAAGAAATATGGAAATGCACTTATATTATTCATTGCATATCAATTCTGCAAGGCAAAATTATCAAGAAAGGATAGTCTCAAGGTTTCCAAAATATTCAGTGCATCAATTTGTATAAGAAAAAAAATGTTATATTTCTTCTAGATTTTTTAAAACATTTTTCTAAATGCGTACTGTATAATGTATAATAATAAATATAAAGTCATTTAATGTTTTTTTTTTTTGTCAGAAGCATTAAAAAAAAAAGAGAGAGAGAGAGAGAATACTACCACAAATGGAGGGACATCAGCAAGTAAATTCATTAAATTAATAAGAAAAGCACTAAATCTATCAGTACTAATTACCAATGATAAGTTTTTCTTTATTTTGATCAAATTATTTGTATCTGTTTATTTTAAATAAAGCATATTTATGTTCTTTTCTTTTTTTAAAAATATTTGTTTTCATGCTTTTGCATTTAATATCTATTATCGATACAGATAATTTAGAGATGCATTTCATAACACTAAATCGGAATTATGCACTTTCTGAAAACATGGTAATTAAAATATGATTTATCAAAAATTGATTAAAATATTTTCAACTTATTAAAAATCATCAAGTCAAATTATAATTATTTTACCCAGGGAATTGTCTTCTCCATATGGTTTTGGGCGAGGAAGTTTCCAGGAGAGGTTTTCCCTTGACAGATCCGTGACTATTAAGGACACGTGCAGACTCCATTTTGTTATCCCATGTGCCTTGGAGAACAAATTTTGCATTTCCTTCATGATCTGTCACAACACCAGTAACCTACAGATGATTTAAATTTAAGAATAAAATACCAAGCATTTATGAAAGGAAAAATAAATCTAATGACAAATAAGATCTAGATATTTTCTTCATATTATATTGATTTTAAACTCATTACATAAGTTTAAAGGTTTACATAAGTTTGAAGTACAATAATAATTATTATTACATATTATCTTTTTTAACAGTGCAACGCTACAAGATAAAATTTTAGACAGTATTTACACAAAACAAATGATGCAAATTTCTGCCACCTATATAGTTTACCTTAATTTCATTTCACATGTAGATATGGAGAAAGAATCAAAATTATGAAGGTGGGTTTATAATTATTCTTCATCAAACTTCAATTAATTTTAAAAAGGCAAACTAATTAAAAAATATACCTTGAAACTGGAAAAAAAGTATAGATCTGAGCAGTTTATACTAGAGCTTCTCAATTTAGTGTATGTTAAAAAAAAAAAAAAAAATCAATCTTCAAAATTTTATTAGATTTACCAAATTTTTATTGCATGCTCAATGAAAATATAGTTTATCACAATAAGAAAATAAAGCTATCTAATATATTATGCCCTATTATTGTTAACCTATTATAATCATAGGAATCGTATGCATTAAAAAATGTAGAGCAATTGCATTAAATTTGATAGAAAGTAAATGAAACATAAGTTAAAAAACACAAATTTTTGTAGTTACTGATTCAAGCTAATTCTATAACTAGAAACCAGCCTCTTGGTCTTTTATTTAATTAAAAAAATTTAGATTTCTTAATTTTGCAACATTTATTTTCATCCCTATTATTAAGCATTCACAAGCATGGTAATAATTTTATAAAATTAAAATATTTTCTTGCATTTGTAAAATAAGTATTACTTGCCAATCAAAGAGTTCTAATATATATATATATATGTAATATTATTTGTGGTGAAGCATGATTCAGTTTGAAGGCAATGAAGATACTTTTATCATTTTTAAATTCTTTTTAATATCCATCGGGAAAGCATAATTATTTACAAGCAGAGACGCGGACAAGACGTCCGCCACAGCGCAGTACAAAAAGCCGAAGTGGGGAAAAAAGGGCCGAAATAAATTATCCCTCGCCTTATATAACCTTAGATTTTGATAGGGAAAATATTTCTTCACAGTGCCAATATATTAATAAGATTCTGATAGGGATTTCTGACGCATGTCGATCACATGTAAGGGAAACACAGGGATCTTTTAAGAAAGAATGTGCTTACTGGACATTTTACCCCTTCACGCCGAGCGTGTGAAAGTATCTCGGTGTTTAGCTGACTAAGCAATTTTATGAAGCTTCTCTTGAATTAATTAAGAAGAAAAGTGGAATTGGATCACGAAATAAGAGAATATTTTTAGAATGAAGTTACTATGGGCTAAATTAAGATAAATTCTTGGAAATTAATTAAATTGAAATTAAGAGTTTAAAATATCATTACATTTTCCCCCCACTGCAAGACGTGAAAGTATGTCGGGCCCTTGACCCACAGTCTTATCTTACAGTGGTGGTCAAGTAAGAAAAATTAAAATTTAAAAGCATATTATAACTGATACCAAAGTTTCCCTTACCTTCACATTATATAAACATTAATTCAGAAATCCCATTCATCATTTTACATTAGAAGTATAAAAAGAATTATATTTGTGAAAATAGTATATAGAAATCTTAATAATCATCAGTAATAACAAAATATTAAAAATTAAATGTTATAGTGTACAAATGTATTCTTGTTATTATTCTGCATTTCACTTAATTTGATGAAAATAATCTGACCGGCTTGCTTATATTATTCTTAAATTCTAGAAAGTCTGACTCAACAAAATTATTAATTTAGAAATAAAGTATTAAATATAATTTCAATCTTGTTATGATTTCACCCAATTGAAATATCAGTATAGTAATGATTTTAAATAAAGTAATTTAGCTTTAAATAAAACACAAGATTCAAAACTTTCAAATAAAAACTTGGATATGAAAATAATACTTGCAAAATTGAAATATTTCATATTAAACACTTGGAACTAAAACCATACATATAAAATTCAAAAATATGTAATGAAAATCTTGAAAATGAGAATAATGTAAAATTGAATGGTTTCATATAAAACTTTTGAAAATGCAAATAAATGTAAGATTTATATATTTCAAATAAATCATTTGGAAATGACAATAATAATAATTGCAAAATTCAAAAATATAAAATGAAAAACTTGAAACTAAAAATAAATGTGAAATTCAAAGAGTTCAAACAAAACACTTGTGAATGAATGTAACAAAAACACAAGACTCAAAATACTCTTATAGTATTTGGAGAAGAAAAAAAAATATGTAATATAAAAAAATATTTGTATTTTGTAAAAAACAAGTATTTGGACACAGTGATAACAGACGGCAGCTCAATAACTGTCAGAGGTGCAAATATTTCCCCTGAGGTATTCACTACATTTGTCTAATTATCATGTGCCATTAATTATTAAGTATATAAGAATCTTGGTATGTTACTTTTCCCATTCACAAGGTTTGTATGCATAATTTTTTAAAACCTTTGAGTTAGATAAATTTAAATTGGGAAATCATTTTTTCTTAGTTATTATTAGCATGCACATAAATTTCAAATTCAACAAATTATAATATTATGAATAAACTTTAAATAATAAATATGGAAAAATTTAAAAACTCAATATTTTAAACTAAAACTCATGATATTTTGAATAATAATATAAAAAGATTATTTGCAATTGTATTATAATAGAAAATGCAATTTAAAATCAGATCAAAAGTACAGAATATAAATTTTGAATTTCATTCGTTGAGTCAGTTGAGGATGATTTTTTTTTCTTTAAACACTGATCACTTTTTGAAGAATAATCACTTTTTTAATTAATCACAAAATGCAATTTTGTGCACTGGAACTGGAGACTGAAGACTAAAGCAGGTGACTATTATTTTGGTGCTGACGTAAAACACAAGTGATATTTTGAAAATCTGGTTGATTCAATTTAGCACTGGACACCACTGGCGAGTAAAGCAGGTGATTATTATTGTGGTGATGATTTAACACGAAAATGACGTCGAGATCGGGATTATTCAGCACAGGTAAGGAGCCAGAATATTTTTATGATGACAAGGAGCCCCAACTCCTTGAGGATATATAAGGAGCACGCACATGACGATATGGAGTAATAGTACAAGGATATCTATTGAATAGCAGAGCAGGAACGTCGGATGAGATCTCAGGTTATGGAATGCAGGAGATATTGCATCGGTTGACATGGAAAGACGCAGCGAAGCCATGCCACAGCAGATTGTAGACGGCTGGTCTTTTCGAACCACGGCCACGGAGATACAGCAGACGGCTGGCCGGAACGAAGAGCTATTGCATGATTTATTTTCCTTTCACGCGGATTTAATTTTAATTCTTTTAGTTCATTTCATAATTTTTCACAGGAAACTATCCTTGTCGACTTTTTAAATGTAACACTTTTCGAATCCTGTCGGCTTTTTAATATGTAATATTATTTTATGTGAGCAGAATGCAGTTGTGACCAGCAGTGAAGAGACTTTTTATCTTTTTAACTTCTTTTTAATCCATCGGGAAAGCATAATTATTTACAAGCAGAGACGCGGACAAGACGTCCGCCACAGCGCAGTACAAAAAGCCGAAGTGGGGAAAAACGGGCCGAAATAAATTATCCCTCGCCTTATATAACCTTAGATTTTGATAGGGAAAATATTTCTTCACAGTGCCAATATATTAATAAGATTCTGATAGGGATTTCTGACGCATGTCGATCACATGTAAGGGAAACACAGGGATCTTTTAAGAAAGAATGTGCTTACTGGACATTTTTACCCCTTCACGCCGAGCGTGTGAAAGTATCTCGGTGTTTAGCTGACTAAGCAATTTTATGAAGCTTCTCTTGAATTAATTAAGAAGAAAAGTGGAATTGGATCACGAAATAAGAGAATATTTTTAGAATGAAGTTACTATGGGCTAAATTAAGATAAATTCTTGGAAATTAATTAAATTGAAATTAAGAGTTTAAAATATCATTACATATATATATACATGTGTGTGTGTGGAAATTTAGCTTTCTGAAAAATGCACTAACAAACTAGATTTGAAAATAATGTAACAAAAAAAAAAAAAAAAACCCAACTTATAATTAGTTACATATTATATCAAGAACCTTTCTTCTTCAATGATATGTCAAATAATTAAAAAAAAAATCAAGGTATGTTAAAAATATATATCACCTTTCGAGGAACCTCCCTTGAGAAATAGCTGTAAGGTATGAACCTGAGGTGACACTTGTCTTCAGTATGGTGATTTACTATCTCCATCTCTCCATGATGGTCTACCCATAGTCTACCCACAATTATATTGTGTACAAAAGTTGTAACCTTACGCCATGTATAGTGGTTGCCTGATGCAGGAAATAGAAGGTGGGCAATACCAAGAGGAATGATCTGTAGATATTTACCACGGAACTTGCTAGACATGGTGAATTCTTGCCAGCATATCCAGCCACGGCCTTCACAGTGCTGAGCAAGCATAGGTGGATGATGGCTTACCTAGATTGATTAAAATGTTGAATAGGTTCTTGAATTCTTTTTGTTTATAAAAAAATCAACATCAATAGAATAGAAACATTTCTGATTAGACTAATAATTAATTATAACTTTTACACACAAAAAATGAATTAAACACATTAAAAAAATCAGTGGCCTAAACGCAGCAAACTAAAGTAATTATACATAGGGTGGGAAAAAAAATTTCAATTACAGCCTAAAATTAAATAAAAAGACTATTTTTAACATTAAAAATAAAAAAATGAAATCTAATAATTCTATTAATAAAGATAACTTTCACATCTGATAATTGTAATTTTTACTGAGCAATTAAATGACTTTTCTATTATTTTTTAAATCTACAATTCTTACTGGATTTTGAAGAGTAAATATTCAACCCTTTCTTCAATGATCATGAAGAGAAGACAATGAATTTTCTATCAGCAAATATAATTATAGATCTCATAAGTAGTGCTATAACTTACCATTTCTGTACTCTGTGCAAGAATTTGCATTTAAACCCCTTAATCAGGTTTGGGAAAACAATAAAACAAATATATTACAAAAGATTTTTAACAACATTTTTTAATTTGTTCCTTTCTGCCTTTCATTTAAATAAATAAATAAATTACATCATAATTAATATTTTTATCATATTGATTTTCTATTATTTCAATAGAATACCTCTATTAATAACAATCCTCTATTTCCATCATCTTAACTCTTCTCAATGTATTATGAAATCTCCCCACTTTACCCATTTCTTCAAATAAACTTTGTATTTCTTGGTAATTTTGTTTAAAATCTGTATTTCAAAGCCTAGTAATGTACATTAAAATCCAGTAAACATCTTTTTACAGTCTTTCTATTGAAATGATATATTTGCTTGATCAATGCATTGTAAAATTAAATTCTATATTAGTTGCCTTTGGTGACCTGCTAGTTTGCAGTGATTTCTGGTACTAAAATTTTAAATAAAATATTTTTAAGGTTCATATCACTTATACTATTATAGAAGTCATATATCATTCTGTTCATAGTACATAGGCATTCTCCTAATTATTTGTCTTCTCACCTAAAATTTAAACTTAAATTAGAAATGGAAGTAATTAAACTTCAATTAATATAAAAACAATTAAAACATAAATAATTAAAATTTTCTCATACAAACAGTATTAATTTCAAAAGGATTTAAATGATGCATATAATAATTTATTTTATTTCAGTCAATAAATGTACTTCTGGAAAAATTATGAAGTTTGAATTTTATATAGTCCTTCAATCCTATGAATTATATTAAGTAAAATATTTGCGACACTTCACAATTTGTAAAACAAGATGTTTAAATCTTCTGCAACAAATCTGATTGTTATGAAGTTTTGAATGTTATTAATTACAGACAATCAAATATTTTCTTGTTTATTTGATACATTTGAGGTCAATTAACTGTTAAGAAATTCTGAGCACTGATAGATGTACTTTCCTTGAAGCAATCTTTTGTCTAAAACCATATATTTTCAGCTGCAAAAAAATTATTAGTTTCAAATATATGCATTTATTGCCTTACATTTACTAAACATATTGGCAATATTGTCAAATCTGTAATCCTCAATATTCAATTTATCAATTTCTAATTTATATGAAATTTCAATAATAAACTTTCTCCCCCCCCCCCCTTCATGAGATCAAATGTGTACTGGTTTTTATAAAATGTAAGTAGAATAATAAAATTTATCGCAATAAAAAAAAATGGAGGCTGGATTCACCTAAGACTTTTAGGACCTAAGTAAGGCAAAATTTAAACACCAAAGCACAGTTAAAAGACGGAAAAATTTAAAAATATAATTTCGTGCGAGTAGCGTTTTAGATCCCCTTTTCTCCCAAGTGGGTCCTATGTGGACGCACCTGCCAAGTTATGGCACTGTATAGAAGTAATTCAAGTAGTAATTATTCTTTTAGTAGCAGTTTTTCATTATCAAAATAGCAGTATCTTTTCAATGAAAAGCATGTATAATTCACTGTCTTCATCCACATTTTTTAGTTTTTAAAATAATTATATAATATACATGTCACTTCATATTAATGTTAAATCTTTATATCAAAATCTTAGAGGAAAAATTCTGTTTATTTTAGAAACTCAATGAATGATTCCATCAATTTCACTAAAAAAAGCATTATTTCTTTTTCTCTTTAAATCAGTATGATAAAAACACATTTTTTTTTACTAACAGCTGTTTTTTTTACTTACAAATGTAATTAATTTACATTAAAAGGAACTTATTTTTTAAAACAATCTTTGATTTATTACCCGATTCTTTTTCTATTATGGAATTCTATACAATAAGTGATTCCTGTGTTAATTTCAGTGCAATGTTGTTATAAGTAAAAAAAAAAAAAAAATTGTAAGGTTTTTAATTATATTAATTTACTGTAACTATTGCAGTAATAACTAAACATTTTCTCTAGTAAAGTATGTTTTAAAACATTAATTGGTATATAGCAGTGAAATTTTTATTCAGATAATTTATTAAAATTTTACTTAAATTCAATACTTTTTAAAAATTCCTCATAATGAATATTTTGAAAGACTAATAAAAAATAATATTTGCAAATCGGATTTGCTATTAGATACTGTGTAGACGGCTATATAATGTTGGAATTTTGTACGACAGAAAATTTAACAAAAACTAGGACTTTTTAATAGTTTTCCGACATGAGATATAATAATAGCATCTTGTGTTCATGTTATTAACATTTTGATATGCTTGATAAAAAGCAAAACAATTATTGAATAAATAAAAAAGTATTTAAAACTTCTAACTAGATTATTATCTAATCAAAAATATACTGCACCTGTTCAGAGAGGCAGCGCCATCCGTAATCATCTGTACGATCACATTCATAAGTTTCACCTAAAAGAGGATTGAAAGGCTTTCCAGTACGATTACTAGTTGTTGCATATGCAGACACTGTATAGGCAGCCACATATGTCATCTGTTCACAGCTGTCAGAACATTGAGCAGCCTTATCCAAAAGATCAGAATACTCATATTCTTCAGTCAATCGTTGTAATGTTGACAAAGGTTCATTAAAATTAACCTAATAAAAATATATATATATGATAATTTGTAAACAAAATGAACTCCAAAAAGGAACCTTAAAATAATTTCATCTTTTAGGAAGAGCAAGATGCAAAATCAGTGCATTAAAATCTAGATACGAGACATGATGGAATTCAAATGTTCAGGAAAAAGAGACAGCGTGATACTGCTAGACATTAAGTAAATTTCTCTTAAAAGGAATTTCCTGGGGTGAGGGGAGAATGTATGAAACATCATTTTTATGACATTACACCAGTTACAATCAGTGAATCGTCAGCAGCTATCAAAAGAGAATATGCCCAAATATCAAAATATTAACATTGTTTATTTCTTCAGCTGAATTTCTCTGTGCAATTAGGGAATGAATGTCACTAATTTATAATAGTTATTACACATATAATTAGTAAATACACATATATAATAGTTATTACCAGCACAGATAAATCTTTAGGGAACACTTTTTATTTTATTGTTAATAACTGAAGTTTGTGAAAAGTTATACATTTTTGCAGTTTTTAATAACAATAAATACAAGCCACCTTCAACAACCAGTTATTTGCCCATCTTAATAATAATAATATGGACTTAATCGACTTCAAGAAGCTACATATCATAAGAAAGTACGAATTTAAATTATACTTGCACAGTAAATATAGAACATTCTGATTGGATAGCTATGCTCACAAAGTCATAAAATTCATTAGCAAATATACAAATACATTAACAGAACAAAATAGATTATTAGGGGTCCAGTCAAAATTTTATTAATATAAAGAGAGTGGTCAAACAATGATATAGCTAAGGATAATAAGCTTTAGTATTAAATAAAAATTAGTGAATTCAATACACTGGTTGAAGTTAGGAAACTGAAATTTTTTCACAGAAAATGTAAAGTGAAATGATGTTAAGATTTTTCTTATAACTGGAAGGCAGTATGGAGCAGGCAATTACTGATGTAAAATCAATATAATGTCATGTGCTTTCATTTACAATAAAAATTGATAAAATCAAACCAGTGGTTTTATCTGGAGAACTCTGTCACGGTTTTTCTACAAACGGTATAATATACAATAAAGGATTATGAATGACATTTCTCTTAAAAATAAAAAGTGGAGGGCAAGGCTACTATTGATGATGCCCCCAAGTATTATAAGCTTTCACATCAAGTAAAAGATGGTGAAATCAATTCATGGTTATTAATGGCTTCAAACTTGAACCTGTTTGCGGAAGTACTCTCTCAATGGCTGAGGTGGATGATTCATTTATCTTTGAGATTATGCAGTAAAATAAAATTTTTGAGATTTCTCTTGGAAATGTCGACTATCAGCACTATAATATATTAAAAGGGCCTTGAGCTTTCATTAGAAATAAAAATTAGTGTAATTAGTTCAGTGGACAGGGGTGGTTCTTAATTTTACTTGTTTATTTTAAATATATAGAATAATTTATATTTTTTTTTTTCTTCTTTTAAATGTTTTAGAACAAAGGGTCATTGATAAGTAGTATTCTTGTTTTGTTTATATGTTTCAATTTCAAATGCTTTCTTCACCCAAATCCAATAAAGTCCTTCCAGTAATAAATATTCCCCTGATGAATTCGTGATCAATCACCAGAACTATAATTACCTCAATACCATACAAGAAGTATGACTTTGATGTTGAACTCATTTATTTCAATATTTATAATTTTGAACAATTTGTTTTATCACTAAATTATAAGCACGTTTCTAAAGATATTTAAAATGTATTTTTTGTAAATGCATTTTAAACAAATTCAGATGATCATTTATGCAAAATAAGCATTATATTATTACAAAATCAATTTTTTAATAATCAACATTAATTTTGAGCCATTCAGCCAAAATTTTTAATTTAAAACATGAACAATCTAAGCATGTTACCACTTTTAAGAGCAAACTTTATATTTAGACATAGAATGAGTTTATGACAACAATTGATCTAAATTTATAAATTCATTGAATTTCTAATATCAGCAAGTGGAGTTATAAGCAGGAAACATCATTAGCATATGTGAATATATCCTTTACAGTAGGGGGAAAAAAACTAGTCTTTTATGTTAACATTAATATATATACATAGAAATTATGTATGTAATTTAACTACAATGAAATAAATCTGAAGTCCTATAAAAGAACTAACAGTTTTGTAAGAAGCTTTTCTAACAAAGAAGTGCATTCTTCATTAAATATAATAAAATACAAATAAAGAAACATTAACGTTCTTTCAGAGAAAGTTAATTACAGAAATGACACATATTTCTCTTTGACAAAGATTGTTAAGCAAGGGGAGACAAACTTACAGGCATAGGAATCTTGGTAAGTTCTTTACCAATACAATTCTTCATAATTGACCATAAGTTAAGACTATAATTAGGTTTCTCAGGCACTGTTAGTCTTCTTTTCTTTACAGGAACCAGACTCTTATTGTCTTTTTCAATATTTGTGGAGTGTGTAGGAGACTCCGATGCACTGGAAGCTTTACGTTCAGAATCTGATTCATTGTCTTCACAATGGTTGGTAACACAAACTGAATGTACCTGACCCTGTTCAAAAAAGATCTGCAATAAGTACACAAAACAGCACACATACAAAAAAAAATAAAGAATAAAGATATGTTTAAATAATTTACAACACAAATCCAACATTTTTGTTGAATACATCAATTGTTGATTTAAGAAACCATAAAATAATCAATATTTATATACTTACATCTAAGAGAAGGATACTATAAGTTTATTAAAAGTTATCTTAGGATGAAAATGTTTATATCTTCATATATAGAAAAGTTAACTTTTCAGTAACAAGAGCTAACTGAAAGGTTTTATAAATTATTTATGAAAATAGTAGTAATAATATATAAAGTAATCTAGCTTTGTATTATTTTAAATGTCATTTTATACAGTCATAAAGCACAGAAATGATTCTACAAAAATACCACATTAACTACAAGAATAACAAAAACTAACCCTGTTTCTTTTCTTTCGGCGAGCTATCATATCTTCGCCTTTGTTTATATTACTACTCTCAGCATCAGTATCAGAGGAAGCTCCACCATCCAAATCTTGACCCTCACTTTGCAAGCTGAAACCACTCGGAGTTCTCCTACAGTTACGACATGTCAATTTTTATTTTCAATAAAAATGTTTTTCAAACATAAATTAATAAAATCGAATCGCATATGTATGAAAATTTTTAATGTTAGAAAAAAGTTTTAAAATGCAATTTTATCAAAGAATTGCTTTCTTTACATATTACAATTGAAAACAGGCTTTAAAAAAAATTATCTAAAATTGCTTTGAGAATTTTAATTTCTAGCATTTTCTACCAAAAATTGTAATAATTGTAGCATAAGATATATTACATGAAGTAAAAAAGTGTAAGTATTACAAAAAACAAATTAAAATTCTGATGAAAATATAAAAATTTATTGATTAGCCCTATGGATTAAACTACAACAAAAAGTGTTAGAGAAGTAGAAGAATAATTCAAATAAAGTGTGATGATCAGGAGTTTAAAATTTAAAAATATCTAAACTATGAACAAATAATATTTTTAGACTAAAATAGTAAAATATTTTCATTACAACTAAAAGCAAATCCTAGTAAAACAGTTTGATAGACAAATCTATGTAATATTCTTCAGGAAATTGATTATCTTATGGGAAAAACCAGATAATTACTAATAGAAGGAAATCTGAGAAATTCTTCAAAAACTGAAGATAAAATAATTTGATTTAAAATCACAACATTAATATTGTGATTAACTTCCCCCCCCCCAAAAAAAAACATTATTGAAAGAAAGTGTATTTTAATATTTAGGAAATTGCTGAGAAAAACAAATGAAGAATAATTACTATTATTTTCAAATTATTATTCAGTGCGGAATAAAGAGGTAATAGTTGTCTAAAGTTAAATTTTAACTAACATTAAAACTTCTTTTAAACCAAAATTAATAAGATTCGTGCAAAATTATATATAAAAATATAGACAATAAAAGAGTCAGTTAAAAAAAATCAATTAAAGTTAATCAGATGTTATATGCGCGCAAACATATATCAAATTAGTTAACAAAATTTGACAAGCATTTAGATATCAGCAATACAAATTAGGTTTCTTTGGCAAGTTCCTTCATTAATTGGCTTAAAAGAGGGAAAAAAATGCATAATTTTTTTGATTGATTTATATATATATATATATATATATATATATGCTGTTAGTCTTACTTCCATTTCCTCTAACAAAACAGAATTTCTTTACAATTCCTAGATTTCCCAAATCAAAGGAAGTCAATGAGTAATATAAACATATTATGCTGAAAACTGAACTTAAAAACTCTTATTTTAAAATAAATATACTGGAATAAAATCATGTAAGCTATAATATTTACTTTACTAAACTATTAATATTTAACTATTATTATTAAATTATCAATAATTACCCCACCAAGCTATTATTATTTATTTCTACAACTGCATATTCCAAAACCAAAAAAACACTACCCCCCTCCCTCAAACAATTTTGAGAAGAAAATTATCTGCAGTAAAAATCTAAATTTCCATAATAAACATTTTTTAGAGGCAGTAAATTTCAAAAACAATATAAAAATATTAATTTGGTAATAACAATATTAAATAAAGTAATGTAAATAATGTAATTCCTTCATAAACAATCAAAATCATATTGTATTTTGAATGATGTCAAAAAGGACTAGAAACATATAGAAGAAATCTACAAATTCTTTAAGTAAAAAGAAAGTATCATTACTCTTTCGCTCATACAAACTGTGAATGAAATTTTATTAATTAGGGTAAAAACTTCATTTGCTTCTCATAAGAAGTGTCTTCAAATAATAAAAGCATGCTTTCTATATCCAAGAAACAACACTCACAGTAGACAGTAAAAAGAAAGAAAGAAAGAGAGAGAGAAAAAAAAGACTGCATTATATATATTCATAAATTTTGAAATGGTGCAAGATTCTTTTGATGATTAAAAAATAAATCATGCAATCAATTCTGCATTAAATATTTTTATACAAGTTGCTTTTGATGACCAGCTTGTTTGCCATTTTAGGTTGTTAAATAATTCATACAGAATGCACATATACATATTTTTAAAAAACATCTTATTATTTGATATGATTAAAAAACATTAATTCAAATTAAACAGTGTGTATATTACAAAATAAAAGCAGAAGTGAAACTCCTACTACATTGTTCATAATTGGCAAAAATATGCAATTGAATATTTTGATGGATGAGTTTAAACTCCAATATAATATTTTTAAAAACCTTTTATCAATTCAGTTGTGTATCAAATTGAATAAAAAATATTATTACATTTAAAGGAAAAATTTTAATGAAAAATGAAATTGATGTCACTAAAATGAATTGAATCTTAAGATATGTCCATTTTTGAAGAAAGTTTGGAAGAAATGAACATCAGTTTCCATAGTTAATTTGTAGCAATTACCAACCCACCTGGCGATGCTTAAGCCTATTTTTGTGCTTTATTAAGTTTTGCATTTGAAACTTATTTCTGAATTTCTTTTAAATCTTTTTTCTTCTGACAGAATGGATATTTTGGTGACAGAGCAAATACTTTCCAAAACATATCTAATATTTTTTCATTTCAATTAATTACCTAAATAAAATGATGTATTCAATGCAGCTGAAAAAAAGTTTCAATGAAGCAGTCAGAAATTTATAAAATGGTTTGTTAACATTAGACAGTTGCATTCAATATTAAGTAATAAGAGCGATTTCTGTACCATATACATAAGCATTTTATATAGAGAGATGTGTCCTAAATAGGCACAATTTTTTTTTTTTTTTTTTGCTCATTTACATTGGCATATAAACTGAAGATATGAATATAGATTAATAAGACAAACTATTCCAAATGCCTTTATTATGCTGTAATGTTGGAAAGGAGGGAGGGGGGGGGATACCTGTGGACTTTTCCAGGAATGGTAATGACAAAATCAGATCCTGTCTCCTCTTCAGCATCATAGAATTCATCATCATCAGAATGCATACCTACAACATACACAGTCTGCATTACACTAGTTAAAATATATGAAATAAATATCAAAAGAAAACAGGAACAAATTATATTTATAATGTCATCTAAATACAGAATTACATTTTTCTAACATATTTCCAACACTTAGAAAAAGCAGGAATTTCAGAAAGCAATAATAAAAAAATCATACTTTAAAATACAATCTTTCCTCATCTCAGGTAATGCTTCTTGATACCTATTTGAGCTTGCTAATTTTCAGTGTTTCTTGTTTTTAATTTTAAAATTTGAAAATTAAACAAATAATTATATATAGAGATAATTATTATAGATAGTACAGAGCTTAGAGTTTTCACAATGTGCTATTCACATTAAATTAGATTGAAGTTGTTATTTTTTAATATATGTATTTGAGTAATGAACTTATTAATCTTTTAGTAAACTATTGTTAAAACAGAAATAATAGGAAATTCTTATGAAAAAATTTACCGGGTGAATTAGCAGATGCTTCTTTGGCTGCCCGTTCCAAATGGGAATGTTGCTTGGCTAGTTGTTCAACCATCTCTTCAAGACGTAGACGCTGCTCATGTTCATGCTGAACCATTTTCATCCACTTACGACCTTGAGTTTGAGCAAGCTGAAGATAATCCTGGCATGCCTAGAAACAGTGAAAATGGCATGAGTATATTTTATGAAGTGAAAATTATATAAAAAAAAACTATTCAAACAGTCTTGCATAATAATTCAATCACCAAAAAGGAAAAACATGAAACAGATATTCAGAGAAATATTTGCAACAAAATGTTGTCTCAATAAATAAAACTTTCAAACAGATACTCCAGAAAATTTCGCAACTCAAAGAAAGCTACACTGATAATGACAACAGAATGGATCCCTTTGCTTTTCTAGTTTGAAAAACCATACTCCTTAGGTTTAAAAAAGAAATGCTAACAGAGATTGTAATAGGTTTCTGCAACACAGAACAAAGTGAAAAATTAAATTTGAAATCAATCTTATAAAAGTTTAATGCCACAGATATCCACATACAACAGAATATGTAAAAAGGAGAATAAAAAATATTTAGTGCAGATACTTACATCAATAGGTTACAACTATTATTAATTTATAATAATTCTTAATAAATATTAATGATAAGCATTAATTTATAATATTAAGCAAATTATAAAAGAAATAAAATATAATAAGTGAGTAGAATAAGCAGTTCTTTACAAAAAAAAAAGACAAACTTACATTAATCATAGCATTAGATGTGATACGAAACAGTGTAGCTCTTTCATTCACACTTCGTATCTTGTTTACAGCATCAGGCACAGTTTCAAGATTTTCTATTTCTGATAGGGATCGCTGTAAGGCAAACCCATGCTTGAGAATAAGGTCATTGCATGTGCTTAGGTCTTCTAATTTAGCATTTAGCGTCTTCAAAACACCCTGAAGTTCATTTTTGTCAGTCTGAGCAGGTAGCAAACTATAATCTTCATCTTCATCTAGAGAATTAAAAAGGAGAAAAAATTTGATTTTCAAATAATGAATGTAATAAGAATGAGGTATCAGACAAATGTTGGGTTTCTGAAGAGAAGAATATTACAATATATTTATTCCATTTTCTGCCACATACATTTTTACAATATTTGTAGGTTTCATGCCAATTTTATAGTTTTCTCTAAGCTTAAATATAATAGTGGGAAAATATCAAAATATAGTACAGAAATTTCTTTATATGATAAATTTTTAATGCCAATTAACAAACAACAGTTAATACAAATTCACTGTAAATACATACCTCTTAATAGATTAACAATTTTCAAGAAGTTTTATGAATACTGATACGGAAATATGGTTTCAAAAAGCATGCATATCAAAAGCAGTAAAACTGAGTAATCTAAAATGTGGTAAAGGTTAATGAAAAGAAAATTATACCTTTATATGCTGATCTCTTCTAATATTAATATCTTGATGGAGATAGTTTTAACAGAACTAATTAACATGGAAATTTTCGAATTTCTTATGATTGGATAGATATAAAACTTTCTTTAAAGCTATTTTTCAATCACCAACAAATTAAATCATAGTCTTACAAAATAAATAATTAAGAGAACATATTTCAATAATGTAGAGTTACTCTTTTGTAATACATGAAACAAAGTTTTAAAAATTAAAATTTTTTTATTTTCTTTTTAAAAGCTAAATTTAATTAAAAAGATATGCTTTAGAATTTATTCTACAATAATGTTTTGAAATCAAGTCTATTATAATTTACATTTCAAAATTTTTAATAAATATGATAGGAAATTAGTCATGCCCTGTAAAGCAAATTAAATGAGCAGAATCTTCTAAAATTAGTCATACCAGATTCTGTCATTCGGATTGCTCTAGCTTTGGCAAGTTCCAGAGCAGTTACCCAACGCTGGCGTTCAATTTCATTTGAAGCTTTCAGATGGAATGTTTGGGTACCTCCATTGGAAATCACAAAGTTGCTAGAATCCACTGTATGAATCACAGCACTTACTAAGTTGATAGTACCACGACAAGTATGAGCAACTTCATTGGGATTTCTGAAGGAAAAAATATACCAAATCAAAACAGAAAAGAAAAGGATAAAAACCTACTACCTTTTAGCTTATTTTTTCATTGAACTGGCTTAAAACACACAATATGAAGCAACTATATTCCTGTCAAAGAATAAATTTTTAATAATTTATTATTTGCAAAACTACAATTAATGAAACAAAACCATTCTTATTCGCACATAATTGAAACATGAATTTTTAACAAAATGCTTTTAAAAATTCTGACAATCTCAACCATTTCTGTAATTACTTTTAAACTTTAATGAATGGATAAATTAAAATTTTCGTAGAACAAAACATTTATATGCATTATATCATCGGATATAAACATTTTACATCAAAAATTTCTAAATAATAAAGATTGGCAACTTATTTGAAATGTTCATAATAGATATACTTGCATAAAATATTACTTATTTTGCATATCTTATACCTTTAAATGAGAAATTCTTGTGCATATATAGATATATTTATTTTATATATCTCCGAAAAGGCTCTAATAATTTAGATCAAATTTCAATTTTAGATAAGTTTTAAGTTTATCTTTATAGGTGCCTTTCCTGAAAAAATTTTACACACACACACACACACACACACACACACACACACACACACAAAAACATTTTTTATAACTAACTATTAAAGTTTAAGAGATTATGCCACCAGTCAAAGCAGAACTTAAACATCTGAGTTTCAGTAAAAATCTTATAACTTTAAACGAGCAATTCTTGTATATATATTTATTTATTTATTTTGTGTATCTCTGAAATAGCTCTAATGATTTGAATTAAATTTTATATTTAGATAAAATTTTGCTTTTTAATTTTATCTATGTAGGTGTCTTTGGAAAATGCAATTTCACACCCCCTCCCCCTAAAAAAATATATTTTTTTAATAACTAATTATTAGAATAAGTTTATACAATTTCCGTTTTGGAGTGCGAGTAGTACAGTCTAGTGGTCAGAACAACATGGCTGACATGTGTGCTGCAGATCCTTGGTTCAAGTCACACTTTTTGCTTTATTTTTTACTTGCACATTTATACTTAATATTTTTGCTTCTTAAGGTTATCGATTTAAGTGACCTTCCCGAAAAGACGCAATTTTATACAAACAAAAACAAACATTTTTTTTTTTTTTATAAATTGCAGAAATTCTTTCTGATATCATATTGATGATGTCATATAGCACCATCTCAGACTTTTTTCACCATGGTAAAACTGAATGCAAGTTAAAAAATATCAACAATGATAGATAAACTGTAAAATGAATACTGTAATATAGCAGTTTAATTTTTATTTTTACTTAAATGATGAGTTCATTTGTAGGTATGATTGAAAAATATTCATACATAATCAGTGCTTGATTCGCATCTAAATATTTTCTTCAAACAGTACGATAATTTAAAAAAAAAAAAACATGATTGCCAAGCTGGCCCCCTTGGCATTACTTCCAAATAAGAGAAAGAATCTCGTCCTTTCTTTGCTTTTTATGACTTGAGAACTATATGCCTTTTTTATTCCTTATAAAATTAAAAAACTTTTGAGACAAGAATGTTTTATTACAAGGCAAAGCTTATTTTAAAAATCCTGGTCAAAATCACGTGGTTAAATTCAAGATATGAAATATTTATGAACTCTAATTTGAAGTTGGCATTTTACAATTTTGGTTTCTATTTTATACAAATAAAATCAGAAAAAAATTAACATTTCATTCATGCAATAATAACCTTATAATTCAATGCAATTATAACCTTAGGTTTTTAGAATACACTTGCAATACAAATAAGAAATGCAAGCACAATTTAAAAACTCCTCTAACTCATTTTTTTAATACCAAACTTACAATACTTTATATGTTAATGATTAATAAAACACTAACATAATGAAAATATAAAAGTTTCAATTATATTATCATTAATTGAAAAATCTGGAAATATTAAAACTTTATATAATGGTGCATTACTTTTCTTATAGCAAAAGCACAGTACTGCATTAGATTCAATTACTAATTTTAGAAAATGAAGATATGTTTGCATACATAAATTTGTAATGATGACAAAATATATTATTCAGTAAAAGAAACTATGCTCCTCACATGCATATAAATTTGAAAAATAAATGGACTACTACAAAATGGGGGCTACGTTAGGACCAAATCTCTTAAAGCTAAGCAAAATGTATGCAATGCATTTATACACAGTATAAGTTTTATTTATCATTGAATTAATTCTGCATTTTTAAATACTATGAAAATTATTTCCAATTAAATTTTAAACCAAAAATAAAGAAAAAAAAATTCAAACAACACAATGAACTACTGGAAATTTCTTTAGGTCTCTAATTTTACTAATAGAAGATCACAGAGATTGTTTTAAAACAAAACATATAAATAAATACTTCCCACACAAAATATACTTAACATCACCTTAAACTTAGAAAAGCATTATTTCTTGTATTCTCAGCATACATAATGCCAGATTTTAACTCTAGAATGCATGACTTTTCATTTTTTCTTTGCAATATATAAGTTTAAAGAAATGTAAAATATATTCTGAGCAAAAAAATTTGTATGTTGTTTTATTCACACACACACAAGTGTGTGTTTTGAACAGCAGCTTATAATTTAGGAAATTATAAGTTTATTAATTTAATTTACAAAAATTAATTGTGAAATCAAAAAAAATTAAAATGCACAAAATGACTTATTATAAATTAAATAATACTCCACTCACACAAATCTCGTTATAACACTTCTACAATAAAAATAAAAGTACCTTACATACATATTTTATACATTGCATATATATATATATATATATATATATATATATATATATATATATAAATGATAGTATTTTTAATGGTAGAATTATTTATATAACAGTCAAATTGGTATCCCTCTCCCCCATTTCCAGTTTAATTCTGGCATCTCTATTACCATATATTTACAAATATTTATAAAAAAAAATCTAAGGTGTTCCAGGCATTTACTGTTGCTTTTTGGAACAGTCATTTGACACTTTCAAATGGAATTAAAAGCATGTATCCAAATGGCTATATGATGTACTGTAGAATTAATCTGAATCACCGTGATATAAAAATTTTCTACAATCATAAATCTCTATAAAATATAAAATAACTAATAAGCACAAGCTTTATTAGCTTTGAGCTAAATTGTTTTATAATTGTCATTGTAATTAATAAGTATTTAATATTTACCTATAATAAGACAAAAGGCCATTATAAAGAACAAACCAACGCTTTTGATAACCTTTTAAATAGTTTGTCCACTTATATAGCCAACCCTTCATTTCGGGCTCTGGTGCAGATTTAGTTTCAGCCATTTCAGGGATTCAACTAAAGGAAAAATAAAATAACCTTCAGAAATGAGTTTCATAGTTTGTAATATCTGAAAAACATTTAAATTATAACTTCTTACTTAGGAACAAATAAAATACAAGTCAAGCACATCAAATATTTCCTGGATCACAAGTAACCTTTTGTTGCTTATTGTTATTATTTGTCTGGTATATTTAATTTTTTTTTTCTTACCTTAACATGAAATGCCTTATTTAAACAAAATCCATTTTTGTTACTTCATAAGACTGAAAAATATGAATTAAATAAAAATTAATATTTATAAAAAAATACTTATAGCCTTAATAAAATATATGAATATATTTACATAATATTTTATGTTAATATTATGTTGCATAATATTTATTACAACATATATTTATATTGCTGAATTGTTACAGTTAAATGAAATGTTTACAACTGCCCAAATTGAAAAGGGCAAAAAAACCTAAAAGAGTTCAGTAAGTATTAAATACTAAACAGCTAAAATCTACGCATTTGATGTTAGTTGCATAACTTTGGAAATTGATCTTGAAAAGGAGTTTGAAAGGAATAAGCGCATGGCTTAGAATAGGAATAAAGGATATTATTACAAATTACAAATATGATTGTAAAAATGGATCATATAAAGTAACACGTCACTGATTTATCAAACATTCATAAATGCATGTTGGCCTTTTTTTTTCTTTTTTTGCCAGTTAATAGGTTAAAAAGTCCTTTCTCAGAGTTAAATGTAAAATAGATCAAAATGATTAGATAGTTGGAAGGGTGAAAATGAATAATAGAACTTATTTATAAATATGATTAATACATGATCAAATTTCATCTGAAATTAAAACATAAAATGAATTTATGTCGTGTTCCATGATTTGAAAAAGGATTCATTCTAAAATTGAATTCTCTAATATTACCTGGCTTCCCCAAATGTATTTTTCAATTTTTTTTTTTTTTTTTTACAATTTTTTAAAATTTACTTTATTTATTGCTTAAATTTTGTTTCCAGATAATTTAATTCGGAAAAATTGTTTGGTTATAGCAGAGAATATATTTTTTAATTTAGGGCTAACTCTTTTCGCAAACACAATTCTAATCAAAATATTTCTGCCAATTTTACACATAACTTCATGATACTTTTTCCTGTATACATACATTTTCCTAATTGGGATTTTTTTTATTTTTTGTGGAGTTATTTCTTTGTAAATACTTTATTTTGCTATTAGAGGCACCCAAATCAGTTTCAATAAATTCAGCAATAATTTTTTTATAGGTGCACATTACTTTCACGGTTATATGATATTCTATTTTGAATTTAATGGGCTTAAAAAGACTAAGTCTATTTCTGAGTGTATATATAAACTAACTGGTAGAAGTATTTACTTGTTTTTAAGTTTAAAAGCTAACACATTTATATTGTAAATTCTAGCAATTTGCAAAGCCTAGCTACACTTTCAATTGCTAAAATAACTAAAATTACATTAGCTAGAAGATAACATTTTTTGAATTCAACTTTACAAAATAGTTTGCAACTTGCTACCAAAATATACTTCAAACTGAATATTCTACAAAATTCATTTAATTTAACAGGCAATTTAAAACTATTTCCAAACATACTTTTACAAAGGGGAGGGATAAATGAAGAAAAGATCAGTGTCAATAACTTTAAGACATTAAAAACTCCTTGCCCACTTGATGATTTAACTTTTGTTTATGCAATTGGGCCATAGATCTTATTTATTACAGAAAAAATAATGAGAAAAGAAAGAGAGAGGAAGGATTAGAGATTCTATTGTACATTTCATAAAGGAGTTCTAGTGACACTAATTTTACAACTGAAGGTAGCTTTACAGATTTTAAGCTTACTTATTGCATTCACTGCAATTTAAAGAATTTTCGAGAATTAGAAACTTATACACAATAGCAAGGCGACAAAATAAAGGAAACAAAAGTTAGACTTCAAGAAAATACCATGCAAGAAAAATGAGAAAAAGTAAATATTTTAATTAATGATGAAGTTACTATCAAAAAGATAATTTATGCTATTTAAGAATTCAAACTCCGAGTCCATTACTAAAATTTTTAAATCTGATTTATGTTAATATTTAAACTACAGCCTAGAATTCAAAGAGAATTATAAATATTCCTATTTTTTACACATAGTTCCATTTTCAGCACTGCATTATTTTTAAACTGAACTGCAGGTTTTAAAGTTTAATTAAAATTGGTATTTTCTTTAAAAGCAAATATATTATTAATTTCATTAACTTATTTTAATTTTAAAAAGTTAGTATTTAAATCAAGCATTTTAAGTAAATGCATAATGTATTATTATGCTTATTTTTTCAGAAAATTTTTCTGTAAAATTAAAAAGCTGTAAAGTTTTAGACATTTATCTTATGTTTTTCATCTGATCTTATATTCAGTATTATACAACATTTTATATACAACAGGGGTGTTTGTGGGACCCCAAAAAATCCCCGGAAACTTTTACGGACTTACTACCGACATTTTGGAGTTTCGAGAAGGGGGGGGGGGAGAAATGAAAAATTACGATTATGAAGTATTGAATGACCTAATTATAAAAGTTCAATGAATTACTTTTTTTGCAAAATTAATAACCATTAATTTTGCAAAATTAAGACCTTTGAACCCAGGTCACGTGATCGCACATCTGGTCGAACGAAGTCTCTCCCTTTTTTTTCTGCCGCGCCTACTTGCCGAAGAGAATGTCCGAGAACCGGGGGAATGAGTCATAACTCGCAATAAGGAAAGAACAAAAAAGAAGTTTTTCCCCCCTTTTCACGCATTATCACTGCCTTTGGAGAAAGAAAGGAAAAGTTTTCACCACACACACTGACCTTGCGTTTTCTGCTTTCAAAGCAAACAAAATTACCCAGATCAAAATAAATAATTCATTATTATTCCTACTTCCTTTTGAACGACGATCCCCGGAATTTCCGGGTATCGAAGTTCAAAATCCCCGGAATTCCGGGGTTTCCCCGGAGCACAAACACCCCTGTATACAATTACAGGTATTTTAAATGAATAAACTGAAAAATAAATATCCATGTATGTATTTATTTTAAGTATATATTCTTAATATATCCTGGTATTTTATATTATTTCTGTTAAGAGTAAATAAATATAATAATTTGTATAACATTTGCTATAATAAATTTAGTCAAATAATAAATGCTGTATAGATATAAATAAAAGTTAATAGGTATTGGTAAGCAAGTGACATTATAGAGGTACAAAAAATGATATAAAAATATAATTGCTCAACAATCAACAAAAATTTGAGAAGACATAATAGCAGTGACTGTTAATGCACTGTAATCATGAGGAGTTATAATTCTTCACAACACATTCATGTACATTTACACCTTATATTTTTAATGTTTATCACAATTTTCACCACTGAAAAACATTTTGCGGCTTTCAATCATTTTAATTGCTGTTTTTATTCCTTGCAATAATAAGAAAAGCAGATTTCTAAATGCAACATTAAAAGCTGATAAGAATTTTTTAAAAATATTAATTTATCAAATATATCTATCTGTAAGTGTACCGAGATATTTTTAAATGTGAATACAATTATTGATATTCTTTAAGAAACTATGTGTAATGAAGCTATTCATATTTTACAATGTCTAATTTTCATTCTGAATTAGTATCAAAAATTGATTCATAAAGAACAGAAATGAGGTCCGAAATATAGCGATTCTTCATCTTTTCAAGTAAAAATTATCAAAAATTTGGGATTAAAAAATTCATTCGAAATTAACAGAAAACACTTTAAATTAACATTTTTTTATTTATTTATTATTAATCTATTCTTCATTGCCATATATATTTTTAAATGTGGAGTTAAGGGAAGAAAATTTCATAGCAGAAAAACATTTTAGTGCACTATTCCTTAAAGCACCCTTTATATATATTTATACATGTATATAGAAGCCATAATAATGATAAATAAAAAAATATACATTATAAATATGTATATACTACAAAAGAAAATCTCCCAATCTGCTCTCTATAAAATAAGTCTTTTCCTTTGGATGGAAATGGAAGGGAGGGGATAATCTAGGCGAAATTAGTTTTTCCCTGAAGACTGTAAGCTATTAAAGTAAAAATTGCATTACATTGTGTTGAATTTTAAAAAAATAATTGCAAAATTACAAAATTTGGAGATCACATTCAAATACCGAAAAATGATGACAATGCTACAATACCAATACTAGAGCTCTCCATACATATTTGTTCAAAAACTAAACATTACATTTGTGAATTTAACAATATTTTGAGAATATATGAAATACATGTCAAATTCATTATATAATTAACATAAAATATATAAATAACTGCTTTTTTTAATAAGAAGAAAATCCTTTGTTTTAGACAGCTTTCTCAGAAGAGCATAACAAAAATGATATTCAAACAAAATACTACTACTTTTTATAAGTTGGAAGCATACTGCAAAACAAAAACATCAATTTAAAACAAAAAAGGGAAAAAAATCAAATTATCCCAACATTCAAATCTGAAAATTTGATTCTTTTTTCATACATAGATGCCCCACCACTTCCAAATATCTATGTTTTTTAAAAAATGGAAAAATTATAGTTGAAAACAAGATTAATAAGCTAATCTCAACTAAAGAAATATAATGCAAAACAAACTAGTTACTAGATCTATATAAGATGGGCCACCACAGAATTTACACATTATTATATTATAAAAATATTCATGGATATTCACACATTATTAATTTTATCTTTATTATTTAACTATCAAAAAATATTAAAGTTCAAATTTAGATACATTTTTTTACAAATGCATTAAATTATATATCAAAGCACATGGAAATGAATTAATAATTTTGTATTAATTTTTAGTTTCTTGAAAGACAGACTACTTTATATTGAAATCAAAGACAATTACACACACAACTTTACATTTTTAGAATAAATATTAAGATGTTTCAGAATGGATTCTTAACTCACCAATCAGAAATATTAGCTAGAAGAATATAAATAAAATAATTGATATTCAACTAACATAAATAAAAAAAACTGCAAGGGAAATAATAAAGTAATTATCTGTGAAATTATAATTTCTCAAGATTTTATTCTAAGAAATTAAGATAATCCATAATTCAAGCTTTTCAAATTCATTACAATTTCCCAATAGGGAGGGAGTAAAGTAATTGTATTGTAAAAGGAACAAGGAACATTTTAAAACTAGTTTGTATTTTTATCCTTGTTTTCAAATAAATGCATACACATAAGCGATAGTCATTAATAAATAGGAAAATAAATTAAAAAGAGGACGATAATAATTTTTTTTTAGAATAATCACATTTTAAAACGAAAGTAAGTCGGACAGATAGATTTAAGTTTTTAAAATGAATTTATCCCCTCTTCTTTTAACAATTTTTTAGCTATGGCTTTATTTAATATTTAGGAAAAAATGATTATGATGATTTCAATAATATTTCAGCAATTTTTTATAAAATGAGATAGTGGAAAATTATTAATAAATTTTATCAGGAAAATTGATTATCATGAAAGGTATGTAGAAAATGATGACACACATATAAATGTTCCGAATTTTTGATTACCTTAAAAAAAATTAAGTACTAAATTCATCATTACTAATTTTTCTATGATGCTACAAATTTAGCAGTTCTTTAAAGAAATAATCATTACAATAAACACTGAAACCGAATACCACATCAATGCAACACAAACACTACGTTACATATCCCTTTCTTTTTTTATTTGCTCTTTCCTGTCTAGTATTGAATCTTAACTGTATAAGGCCTGTCAAGATTTTTAAAATTAAATTTAACCGGCATATTAAAATTAATTTTAATTCATAAATTTTTGATTTTGTAGTAAAGTTACTTTTTATATTATTATTCAAAAAGCGCCTTTAAAGTTTTCCTGAATTAGAAATAACTTACAAAACAAACGAATTTTTAAAAAAATCATCCTTTTTTTTTGACAGCTCAATATTATTCTAATACTGTTTTCAAAAATAAAATTTTTGTGATGAGTCATGAAAAAAATAACGAAATAAGACTATTGTTATTAATTAAGTTTGAAATATGGATAGATGTGGACAGTGTTCTAAATTACTTCTCTTTGAAAAGATCCAACAACACTGCAATTATGATTTTTTTTTTTTTTTAACTTTTAAAGAAACGATCTTTTAGAAAAGTTTTTAATGACATTAAAATATCGTGTTTAATTTCTAGAAAGACTTTGAAATTATAATATCACTCTATTTGTCTTGTTTTTTTAAGTTTAGATCATAGAATATCATTAAATCTAAATGAATATTTAAAAAAAAAATGTAATTTTTTTTCCTATATTTTTTATTTTTTTTCATGATTAAAATAAAATTATTCATTATTTTTGTTTATATCTAATGAATATTGCACATTTTGAGAGTATTATAAATTTCTTGTATAAAGTGCTTGTCAGATGGTTCGAGAGTAAGAACTAATGAAGAAACAGTTTTTAGTGTTTATATGATGGAAGTATTAAATTTCAAAAAGCTTCGATAATTAATAATCTTTTAAAAATACTGAACATGGCTAATGTAGAATATGATTTGGATACTTCAAAGGGCTTGATGCCGGTAAGCTATTGGCATTCTGTGAATTACTAAATATCTTTTAAGAAGTTACAACTAAATGATAGTGTTTTTTGAAAAAAATTTGAAATGTTGGTTAAATTAATTGTAGATATGATTTATTATATAATGTATAACTTTTTAAATGAATTTAATTTCTGCCTTCTAGCAAATTCAGAGCCTCATAGCCCCTCCAATATTAGAAGAAAGTGCCAAAAAGAAGAAAGAACGTGAGCGTGAGAGACGATATCGAAGACCTGGCAGATCCGTGAACCACGATTCCTGCGATGGTTGCAAAGAAGGCGGCGATTTAATTTGTTGTGATCGTTGCCCTGCAGCATTCCACTTGACTTGCCAGTAAGCATCGTTTTTGTATTTCTATCATATATGGAATATTGTGAAAGTTGTGCCTTAATTGTATCCTATTTCATGTTTAATTTTCTGATCATTACGACGCTTAATGCGATGTAAATTCATGTATTTAAAAATTTTACAAGCATTTTTTTTTTCTTTTTTTTTGCGCATTCGATAAGTTTGCTTATTTGGTGGAATCTATATGTGTATTTTTTTTAACTTCTGAAATAATTGTTACACTAATTGATGCTTGAAAAGTATTAATAGCCATGCAAATGTTTTTGTTACTAAATTTTTATCATGAGGTCGGCATTTGTAATAGTTTATCAAATGTTGTGATATACATATATAAATACATATGATATACCTATATTATTTCAAAAGAACACATAAAAATTTATGATTGACACAATCTTGCATTTACTGATTAAAACATATTTGTATGTTTTAATTTAAGCATTGCTGAATATTTTCTAGATAACAGTATTTTTGCATTATGATTGTTTTAACTTTTTATCTTATATTTAAGTATATTCCTTTTTTTTTTTTTTTTTTTTTGCTTGAAGAATTTCACTTTTATTGATTTACTTTCAATGCCTCAAAACAAAATTTTTTACTAAATTGTTTAAATTTTCATGTCTTCAAATGAGTTTAATAATGTATAATTTATATATAAGCTATAATTTAAATTATTGCTGCTCGTCTTAGTAGAAATGATTTTGTTATAGTGATCCACCTCTATCTGAAGAGGATTTACCATCTGGTGAATGGCTGTGTCACAGGTGCAAAACAACATCTGAAGTAAGTGTGATATGCTTATTTTAGGTACTCTGATTATATTAATCTTTTCAAAACTCTTCCTGATAAAAATTAATGGTGATATGCTTTGTTCAATGTATGCTAATTTATGGAGAAAAAAAAACTTTTTGGTGTAATATATATAAAGAATAATAAGTTTGTTGTAAATATATCTATGTATATAAAATATAATTAATTTTTTCATTATAACTGTCTTTTGATCGTGTATATAATTCAAACAAAAAACTTTTGCAAAATTGGTGATATGAATTTAATGTAACAAACTTTCTTGCATAAATAGCATTGAATAAAAGATTGGTCAAACATTTTCAAAAATATATAAATAAGTAATCAGCTTTGACAGAGTTAGAAAATTAATTCTTGGGAACTTCTTTTATTAAAATTTTAACTTATTAATTCATTTATTATATTTCATAATTTATGTGTCTTAGCATTTAAAAAAAATATTTTTTATAAATGTTCAACATAATTATGGAATGACTTAATTGAATGATTTCGAAAAATGGCAACATGGTATAAAACAGTCCATTGTAGAATTTGCACTTTCACTCGTTAAAACTTATTTGTTATGAATCTTCATTTTTTTTTTTTTTTGTTCTTAATTATTATGTCAAACTGGCAAATCAATGGTCATGTTTTTAAAAAGCGCCTTTCTTGAAAATAAGCACAAAAACATGCCATTATTAGTGTCTATTTATATTGGCTTAAAGGTTTTAGAACTGTTTTTTAGCTTTATAATATTTATAATTTATATTTTAAGAATATTTAAGAATGTTTATAATTTATATTCTCACTAGTTTTAAGTACTGCCTATCAATTCTTTCATTTAGGTAGATGAACATAATGCTTCCAGTAACCAATCCGGTGGAGTGGAAGACTCGGATTCTATAAATGAGCTTGACATCTATCCAAGACACCCAGCAGAATTTTCTGCAATGGACATTGATAATGAAATGATGAATCCACTTGATGTGCTCATTTCTGCAGCAACAACAAGAAATCCTACACAATATCAATTACCTATTGAACTGGCATGTACTGTGCAACTTCCAGGTATTAGTCCTTTTTATATACAAAGTGAAAGTATTATAACTGTTGGAAAAAAAATCCAGATTTCAGATCTCTCTGAATTCGAAAGACAAATTTTTGGATATATACCTGTGTATCTGTCTAGGAGCATGATAACTCAAAAGCACTTTGAACTAGATGGGTGAAATTTGGTTATGGATTTAATTTTAAATTTGTAGATTTCTGTCAAATTTCGAACAAAATCCATTTTGTGTAAGTCTGAGAATGATTGAACATGATAGCTAGAATTTATAGATAGACACCAATTTAACATTTAAAAGATAGATCTGTATCGAATTTTGAATAAAATCTGTCAAGGGGTTGACTATTTGTTGGTCTATACTTTCATATGCATGGAAAGGCAATAACTCAATAAAGCCAGATCTTAAATGAAAATTGGCATGTGATCTCGTGGCTATAATTGTACTCTTTGCAAATTGGGTTTTAGTCAGTCAGAAAAAAAAGATGTCATATCTATTTATTTTTGGGAGTCTTCTTTCGAACTTGTGTATTAAACTCGTGCCAGTGATTAATCATACCACAGATTGCGTGCTATTCATGACAAAGAGCTACCTTTAGTACACAACTCTCTCGTGATTCTAATAAAAATCTGAGCGCTTGTTACATTTACAGCTTTGACATTCAGTTTTATGCTGAAAAGTTTTAAAATTATATCTGTCACTTTGTTTATTTATTTGCGAATATGAAAACTCAAATTTGCTTTGAGGTTAGTGTGATAAAATTTATTATATAGTTTTAACTATGAATTTGTAAATCTCTATCAAAGTTTGAACTAAACTCATCAGGGGCCAGTCTGTTTACATTTTTGCAAACAAATAGTTGAATAAAAATTAGTTTATAGTCTTATCATCAGAATTGCATCTGCATATTTAGCTGCATCAAAACTGTAGTTGTGCAACAACAAAACACATAAATCTTGTGTTTAGGATATGCAAAGGTAAAGAAAATTATGAAGATGCTGTGATATTTAAATATATGAGAATGCTGAGAGTAGAATACATATTTTGGTTTGAATTGTTCTATAATATATAGTTATGAGAAACATCAATAAAATTTTGAATTAAGTTTTATTTTCTTACATTATTGTTTCCAAAAATGAGATGATATGTATGCAGTTATTATATATTATTGTGAGAAACTAAAAAAACAAATGTGTATGTCTGTGATAAATCTGTTTCTTTTATGCAAAACAGTGCTAAATAAAGTAATTTGTCTGGTTCGATTAGTATTGAAAGCTCTTTTTATATGCTAAATCATCTATTAATTATAGTAAGTACTACTACACTCCATTTAGTGGGAATTTTCTTATTTTATTCAAAGTAAACTTGCTGCCTCTAATCTGTTTTTCTGTCATCTAGATTTTATATTGGTATTGCATGCTTTTTCGCTTGCCTTGTTTAATGACGGCCATTGGGTTGATCTCTTATTAATTAATGTAGTTTTCTTTGAAATTATTCTATTGCTATATATATAAAAAATTAAAAAATGTCTATCTAATAAAATTTAAACTAATGAATTACAGCTTTTATTGAAATCTATGTTCATCTTGAATTTTATATTGTGTATATGCATGGTTCTGCATATAAAATAGATGCCTATAATCATTGCCTATCAGGTATACTTTTTAGGTTAGATCACTAAACCTAGAGCTACTATCTTACTACAGATATACATTGGTGGTGATAGTATACACTTTATAAACAACTTTTTCCATATATTTTTACAACACTTTGCACTTATAATTTCAAGGTAAGGTATTGTACAAAAACCATTTTTGCATTGTCTTAGTAACAAAGGAAGAATTTGAACCTTAAAAGTTCAACCTATTACTTTTTCCAATTATAATATTTTAAATTATATGCACTTTTCTCCTTAATTTCATCACATTTTTGAAAATGTACTTTTTAAGTTTATCACATTTGTGTTTGTTTATACTTTTTCATAATTATCCCTGTTTTTACTACTACAATACATTTACTTCCCTTCTTTTTTGATTTAATTATTTTAATATTGATTGATTAAATATTTTGCAAATTTTTTTCCAATTGCTTATTGAGTCATTTTCTGTTTTTTGAATTTAAGGATAATTTATAGTTTATCTTGTTAGCTGTATTTTAATAATTCTCATTTGTATATTCAGTGCTTTAATTTAATGTTTGCTCTCGTTACTGCGTAGATACAGTGGAGCTATATGGTTGGTTTAGAGGTGATATTAATATAAATATAATGAGCAAACCAGATATTGATATTTAATATAAGAAAAAAAATTGCAAGTAAAGTTGCACCATTAAAAATAATTTATTTATTTTGTAAATATTTTTTGATGCATCAAAAATCATTAAAAAGGTTTTTATCAAAGAAAAATTAAATTTTGATATAATTTTTTTAATGTGTTTTGCAAGAAATTTTAATCATTCTTGTAATTGAATACACTTCTATGTTATAGGTTCTAGCAAAAAGTCTAAACCAAGAGATAATAGGAATTCCAAACGAGTACCTCATGAGCTGGATTCTGGGCTTGTACATTTACCTGCTAAACTTTGCTATCAATGTAAAAGGTATGTTGTATTCTTTCATGCCAAAAATTAAATAAAAAGATATTTGAAAAAAAAAACAAAAACATATGCTGTTTTTGTTTAAATTTTTTTTTCAGACTGACATTGAAATTATTCTGTTTTTCCTTCTCTTTTTTGAAATTTACAATAGGAACGATCTGCAAAATTCCAGTACAATATGTGTATTTATCAATGCTACAGATTAAATAGTTAATATGAAAACTTTAGAGTATTTTTTATAGCTTTTATTATTTAGTAAAATTATTGTTTGTGTAATGTAATCTCTAATCATTCCTTTTTAAGGAGCTGCCGCAAAGCACCTCTTATTCAGTGCGACTATTGCCCACTTCTGTTTCATACAGATTGCCTGGATCCTCCCTTGACAAGCTTGCCTACGGGAAGATGGATGTGTCCTAACCATGCTGAGCATTTAGTGGTCAGTTAAGATATTTATTGCTTCAGTAAAATTCGTTATTTTTATGCGTTAGTAAATATTGTGTTCCTCCTAAAATTTTTATCTTTTGAACAGTTTTTTTTTCTTGTATTGTAAATGCTTTTATTAGTACAGGGTTCCCATGATCCTTCAAAACTTCTTAAATTTTATATGGTTGTATTTATAACTCCAAAAAAAGTGATTGTTTCCTTAATTCTTTGAAAAATAAATGAAATGTCCATCCATTATATTTGGTAGAGATGGGGAAAAAAACTCATTTGACTTTGGTTAACCTTGAGATATCTATCTACCATGTGAATACAATCAGTTGCCCATTCTTGAGCATAATTGTTTTTCACCGTCATTTCTCTCTCTCTTTTTTAATCGTTTGGAGTTTAGAGAAAGGAGGGAGAGGGGGTGTTGCTGTTATGTATAATTAATCAAAATTAATGAATATAATCTTCCTGAAAATATGATCCACACAATAACAATTGATTCATTTTTAAAATGAAACTAAGAATATGTTTTAACAAAAGCTTAATTGCTTGTAAAAACTTTATTTTATACACATATCAGACCATTACTCTCACACCTGCATTTACATGTATATTTCGGGGGGGGGGGGGTCTTTTATATAATATGCTTGTGGCATTGGTTTAAATTTTCACATATCATTGATGCTGACATGCTAGAACAAGAAAGTTTGAAAAACAAAATTGTTGCTGTTGCGAATAAAACAGGGTGCGTAGTGTCAGGAAAAGTGCTTACATATGAAAATCCTTTTTAAGCACCTTAAAAGTGCTTAATTTTTAATAAAAATCCTTAAAAAGTGCTTAATTTTCTCGAAGTGCAGAGAAGTTTTTTGAGAAGTTCCAGCACATATTAAAATAATATTAAATATCTTTTTTCCAACCCCCCTCTTTCATCAACAATGTGCATTGTTGTTTATTAAAATATTGGGAAGGTTATCCCGAAGGGGCAATAGAAAATGTGTACTATGTCATACTTGTTGCGATTTCGAAAAACGTTCGTTCTTCTGTAGAATTCAAAGAGGGTGCTTTAGTTATGTCTGATAAATGTATGTTTACCTTTTTTTATGTATTATTAAAGAAAAATACACAGATTTGTCCAATAGACAAAAAATCCAAATATAGCAAGATAAATTTGGTGCCCCAAAAAGATCTAAAAACACTTACAATAGAGCCTTTTTAGTTCATTACGCATTTGATCGCTGTTCTCCTTTTCATTACGCATTTGATCGCTGTTCTCCTTAATATTTCGTTTTGGTACAATGTCTTGTACAACTTATTAAAGGGATTTGCTAAACAATGTATATTGAATTCTTACTCATTGGTGTGTGTGTGTTTTTCTTTTTAATGTGCTTGTCCATTTAAAAAATTTTATTTGTTGGACCAATCTTGACAAATATTAGTTTTAGCATGCATAAAAAAATCTACTAAATCTAGTACTTTAAGTTTCAAAAAAGAATTTACAAGAAAAAAGTTTTTTATATTTTTATTCTTAAGGGTTCAAATTATATTTAACGATTTTTGCTTTATCTCTTTGTGTAACTCATGCAGATCTATATATATATTGTTTTCCAATGAAATCTCTCTACTGTTAGAGGTTTATCCTGATTGACAAATCATTAAAGTTAAGAGCTTGAATTGTGGCAGGAGGTTGCTTCTGGGATATTAAAAACTCACTGAGAACATAATTTTTGAAATTTTAGTTAAAGTTTAATTAAAAAATAAAAAGGATTTATTTCCACCATATCATCAAAGCATATTATTGAATAAAAAATATTTTTACACTATTTTAAAGGTTTAAAAAGGTTGTTTAAATTCCAGTTTTGCTTGAGTGAATGCTTTTTCTTTCCTTTTCTTTTTAGTTTTAATAATTTTTGGAAAATTAATCTTGAACTCAATTTGTAACAATGATTTTTTTAAAACTAAAGTTCAAAATGCCAGTTTTTTATTGAATTGTTGAGTCACTTTAAATGTATTAATGTTATTATAAAAAAAGGGGGGGGGGGCCTTCTTTTGCTCTTAAAATTCAATTCAGAATTTTCAAACAAAATTCAAAACTTTGAAGCAATTCAGTGAATAATATTCTTTACTTGATAATTGCTGTGAAATTTTAAGGCAATGCAATATTTAGTCTGACACTAGCTTCAAAAATTACTATTTAAAAAAATGGTTTAACTGTCATTTTTTTATTTAAATTTTACTTGTAACTACAGAGCTGTTTTATTTATTTATTTTTTTTTTCTTAAACTTGTTTCCATCATTTATGAAAAATAAGAATTTTGAAATAATTTTCATTTTTGCCTAAAATATATAATCACTTTTATTTTTTAAACTTTTTTAAAACAAAAGTAACAAAATTTTTTATTTTTATATAGAGGTTAAACAGCAGGTTTTTCTTAAATTTATGAAATGTGAAACATTTAAAAAAAACCCTTTACTAAACATCAGAAAGTGATCAATTTTTGGCAGTTTTGCCAATCTTTTATGTTGGTAGCTGTCCTGGTATACTTTAGCTCTTATCTTTATAAGCCGGCAAAAAATGTTCTAAACTGCTAAATATGGTGAGTTAGAGCAGAGGAAAATTTTAATTTATATCTCAGCCATATCGAATTTCATTTATTGCAGCATATATAAAAATCAAATACAAAATTTTTGGTCATGCTATGCATCTTTATCAATGCCAATGTAAATTCAGAAATGATGTATCTTTCCATATTAATTGGTAATTTGTTAATTTAAAAAGTTAAAAAAGAAGCCAGATTTTTATTGTTAACCTTATAAAAGAGTAAAAAAAATTTAACTGATTGATTAAATTTTTTGGTAATGATAAAACTGATCATTTTTGTTTTTGTCAAAACCAAATAAGTTTTACAATAGACTCTCCTGCAGTATTGCAGAAATAAATGTTAAAATTATTATGTTATTGCAGAAATAACTTAACATTTCAAGAGTACACATTTAAAGTTAATTTTTAAAAAAATTCAATAAAAATAAAGCTTTATTATAAAACAGAAAACATGCTATACTTAGAAAATAAGCAGGCTCACTTTGCATGAACGTAAAATGGTGCTTAATTTTTTGGGGTAAGGTGCTTGTAAAGCACTTAAAAGTACTTACTTTTTTAAGCATTTTCTCACTATACACCCTGTAAAAACCAGGAGAGTTTTAATTTATTCCCGACATTTGCTATGATAATCGTCCATCTGCCATCAATAACATTTGCAGTTTTTTCAAGGATCAGTTATTATGCAGAATTTTTGAGACTCATTTAAGAATATCAACTTTATCATATTGCCAGATTCACTTTATTCATTCAGGGAACAAGATTATAGAAATTATTATCGTAAGAAGTTTGCCAAATCATAAATATGCTTATATTCAGCCATATTATGATGCTGAAAGCTTGTGAGGAAATAAAACAAAAAATCCTGTTGCAAATTTGCTAGTCATTTTATCTTTGTGAGTGGCAGAAATCTTCTACATTACAGTGATTCCTAGAAATGCATTTTTAATATTGCCTGACTCACTAAACATAAATATTCATGGATTCTGTTGACGATTCTGAAACAAAAGTGCAATGTTGACTGTACATCAAAGATTTTGACATTGGGACTATAGGGGAATCAGCCTTAAAATCTCATAAAATGGGTAAGTTTTTTTTTTTTTTTTTTTTTTTTTAGTTTTTTTTTATTAGTCATATTGTTTATGGGTTGTAGGAAATGTGTAGCAAATCGCTTGTACGAATTATATTTATTGAATTTTCGCTTGTAAGAATTACATTTATTGAATTTCTGTGATATTTTAATGCTTCTTTAAATATTTATCATGTTTTTTGCATTTTAAGATATTTTCTAATGTTTTAAATTTTATTAGAAAAGAATAAATAATTTTATAAATCATCTGTTCTTATAAAAAAAAAGAAAGAATTTGTATTCTGCTATGTCAAGATTTATACGTATACTCACAGCCAAATTTGTGCATTGCGAGTCATAATGAGAATTTAATGCTCCTTGAAGCTTAAATTTTTTAATATGGAAAATTCAGTAACAACAACAATCATTCAATAATTTTTTAAAAAGTGGGCTTTGATTGTAAACCACTTTTAAAAAAATGTATTTAATTGTTTTTTAATGAATTCAGAAATTCTCTTAATAGAACCACAATAGCAGACAGAAATAATTTTTTTTTCCGCTTGCATATCATCTTTGCTTAAGAAGAAAAAGAAAAAGAAAAAAAAAAAAAGAATATTAAATTTCTCAAGAATAATAAAAATTATTTTTGCTCAATTTAAGTTCAAATGTCATACTTTGCAAGAAATTTTTTAATTTTATTATTTTTAAAACATGTCTTCAATTTAACTGTGCATATGATATTGTCATGGAATACAAGACCAATTTTACTTTTTGATTTTATTTTCATAGCTTTATTTTAACTTCGATGCTTTAACATTCATTATATCGCTGACATTGTCTTACTGTATTAAAAAAATTTTTTGTTAAGTGCATTCTTGATTGTTCAAAAGATTTTAAACAAATTGCTGATTTTTGCAAGAAATTTGTATACTAAAATCCCAAAACAACTACTTAAATTTTTTAAATGGATTAATATATATAACATATTTTTAAAGATGTCAGGCCAACAAGTTGACAAATTTGGAATTAACCTTAGTTTATTTTTCCATGGGAGGATATGATTTATAAAAGGAGTTGAAGAGAAAAATTGTCGAAGTTTTCTCTCAGTCTTTTTATTGAGAGTCTCAAGGGATTTCATTGGTGCATGTTGATTTATGAGAGAATCTTAAGTTACCTTTGGGAAAAAATACCATGATCATTAGAAATTTTTATCGCTTTGCTTGTACTGTGAGAAATTTAATAGTCGTCAACTTTTTAGAGTGTTCATTACAAATAAGGAAATTAAAATGGGATTTGGGTCAGGAAATAAGCGGATTTTAGATTAAAGTAATATGGGATAATTTAAATTTAAAAAAAGAAAAAGAATTAGGATTCAAATTAGATGAGATATCATTATATACAGTAGTTTATTATAAATTTAGTCCTGATCTTTTATTTATAACTTCTCTTGAGAAAATTGCTAAAAAGCTGAAAAACTTAGGTTGATCATGCTTGTCAATAATTTCTTATGACAAGCATATTTTCAGCATTTTCATTTTTGTATAATATTTTGTAAAAATTTAACTCCAAGCCCTGTAATAGCTTTCATCTTCATGTTTTCAGGTTTGAAACACCTTGGTATAAATTATTCTGTTTATTACCAAATTTTTGTAATGGAATATTTTATGAATCTACTTTTTAAATTCTCCGGGTATACTTTTCAAAATTCTATGTTTAATAGATGCCTACCTCTTTAAATAATTCAAGTGAAAAGTTGAATTATTTAAAGAGGTAAATTTTAATTAAATAATTAATTATTTTACAAAATTTTTTAATCAAATAAATAATTAATTAAATAATTAACTATTTTACAAAACTTGTAATTTTTATGAGTTTTCTAAGAAGTAATTTTTGAGATCTAAATTATTCTTAAATATTTTTGTTCATTGCAGTCGCAATAATGTTTCAAATAATTTTCATAAATTTTTCTTTTCTTTTTTTTTTTTTTCCTCACAGGAAAAAAACTTTGAAATTATGAAAATAAAGAACAATATGAAGATTACAGAGTTCCTGTCAGCCTATACTAATAAACAAGGATTAAACAAGATAACCAGAACAACTTCTAATCAGTTTTCAACGGGCATTTATTGAGTCATCGTAGTGCTTAAATGAAGAACTCAAATAATCTTCGAATTCTCTGGAGTGTTATAGAAATAATAACTTTGGCAAAGAAATTTCAGACTTGCTCCACGAAATGTTTTTAGATAGCAAAATTGCCAAAACGTTTTCCTGTGTTCCAAAATGCTTTTATTTGATATCATTTGGAATCTTTCTATATGTTAAGGATGTTTTATTGAAATGTCTGTCTAATCGTAATGTGTAATTTTTGGTGAAACTTGCAACAAATTTTTTGAAACATGTTTGGTTTTGGAATGAAAAAAACATGGAATATAAAATCAGAATCCAATTTCAACTTTCATAGAGCCATTCCACAGCCAAAGATATTTTTTGAGAATTTCATAATTGTATAGAAATATTGGATTTGAGGAAGGTTTTTATCTATCTAAATGGATGATCAAACAGTCTTTTGGAATTTTTTCCTTTGTTGAATGATGAAATGCAAAAATAATTCTCAATATTGTTAGTAAATGTGGAAAGTTGTTGCCTTTGTATTGTCAACAATTCATTTTATATGGCAAAAATAATATCAATATGGGATGTTGCTTTTTTGTATAAGTAGTATATATTATTTATTCAAGATTTCACTGATGAGAAGGGAGAATTACCTATATTTTTCAGAGATTGGGAAATTTTCCTAAAAGTTTTGCAAAACTAAGTGGCTGGAGAATGCAGCTGTTGTTGAATGAATTTTTGAAATTTGTGATAACTTGTTGATATGTTTGAAAAAAGAAAATTTTCTGCATATAATTCATATAAATTTGTTGCAAAATGAAGCAACTGGAGCAAAGTAGAGTGATTACTGTATATTTCAAAACATTCAGTATTATCAAAAATGTTTTTGAAAGTCTGATGGTTATAAGTAGCATTTCCAACTTTGATTTTTTAAGCAAAGATTCACACACTTATATCGGCAAATTTAATAAGGGATTTAGTGGGATCAGAATACGCAAAGATATTACTTATTGGTGGGAGGTTGGATACTGAAAAAAGATAAGATCTGAAACATGAATGTCACGATTTTGTATATATACCTTCATTCATAGTTTTGGATAAGTCTCTTCTCTACTATGTACTTGAAAGAAGTATAAGTTGTTTAGATCTAAGAATTTCCAAACAAACCCATTCCTTTTTGTTTTTATTAATTGCTAGTGAATACAAGAAGTTTATTTTAGATTAATAGAAGTTAACAACCATTAAAATAAAATAAACTTGTAAAATACAAGGATCAAATTGATAAATTTTTATCAAATAATTTAATAAATTAAGTCTTTCAAGAAATTGTGGGAGATAATAAGTTTCTGATGGTATTGTCCTATGGTGAAGCCATAGTTGAAAGAAGATTTTCGTTAAGTTAAAATATTAAAATTGAATACCTTATAGAAGAAACGTACATTAAAAAATGTTTGTTTTAAATGAATTGAAAAAATTCAGTGAAATAAAAAATTTCCAAATCGCAAGAAAGTGCAATTACAAGAAAAAAAATGCTCCCAAGTGTGTTGAAGATATGGGTGAACAAAGATTAAATCTCAAGATAATTAAAAGAATTTTAAAAGGAATTGCATTACTTTTGAATAAATAATTTAAAATCCAAAAGGTTGAAAATTGAAAAGAAAATTTTCTATAATACTGATATCTGCAAACAAATTAGCTGAAAAGGCAGAGATAAATGGATATTTTCAGTGTGTAGCATGATTTAACAGTCAACAGTCAAAAATAATAATAATTTATGAAATTAAAATGATTACTGAAAAAATCTAGTCTTTAATAAATCAAATTAGAATGTACATTTATAATAGTTTAATGACACACTATTTATATTTCATATATTTAAATGTAAATAACAGTTTTTTTTATGTGTATCTATCTCTTGCATTTTCTTCTTCTATTGGTGAGAAATAAGGTTGAAGATTCCTGTAGGATTAACATTTTTTTTAATTAATTTTTTAATTTTAATTTAATTTTTTATGATTTTTGTTTTAGCTAAATTGTCAGTATATTTGTCAAGTAGTAATAATTATAAAATTAACCTCTCATTGCTGTGCTGTGGCTAACACTAAGGGTGCTTTCATTGTTACCTCAAAAAATCAATTTTGACTGTCAGTATTAGTTTATTAATGGTAAGATGACTGTAGTAGGTGTATTTAGTATTCTATATTTAAGCATCTAGAAGTTGTAAAAAAGTAATGCACATTGGCATTTTAATGTTGAAATTGTTTCATCTTAATATATCATTTGAATTTTAGTATCTAAAGTATGTAATTTTATGTGCCTGGGAATTAAAAAAAAAGTTTCTTAAATTCTCCCCCTTCCCTTCCTCCCTTCATTGAGAGTGGAAATCCTGTACTTTGTTTGGAAAATTTATCATTAATTCAAGACCATTTTTTAATTTTCATGCCAAATAATGAAGTTTTTATTGAATTAATAAATCAAGTAAATTGTGAAGAACTTTTGTAGTGTTATTTTACTTTTGAATTATTCTGTTTAACTGAGTATGCACTTAATTTATGAGTGTCAATACATATTTTATCCTATAAATGAAATATTATCTTTCCTTTTATGAATGGAATTACCTTCCAATTAGCAAAGTATTCATATCTGTTGTAAATTCTGTATATAATTAAAAAGTACATGTTGTGAAAAATTTTTGGACAAAATATGTGTGCTTTAAACTGCTAGCACACTGGAGAAATTGTGAAGGGTGAACAAAGACATTTTCTAGATTTGCCTGTCAAAAATCTGTTTTTGATCATTGAAATGGATGATGGTCATTTTTACGCAAGTCAGAAAACACTCAAAAAATATTTTCTCCTTGAAAATGGGCTAATAATTTTTGACCAAATTGATATCATTCTTGCACAAAAAACTAATTTTCAAATACCTTTTCTTTTTTATATATTTTTAGTTGAGATTTGAAAGAATATTTCTAATTCTTTCAAATATGATTGTTTATTTCCTGAACCTTTTATAGCTATATATTTAATGCATGGATGGAGTTTCATTTTAAAATCAATTGATGATGAAAACATATTTTTAACGTACAATAATTTACTCTGGGAGCAATATTCTAAAAGCAGTTCGTATACTTCTGACATTTACTAAAAGAACCATTTTTGACAAATTAACTAGAAAGATCCAGGAAAAGAAAATGTACAAAATGCAACACACATACATACACAAAAAGACTCAGTGGATTTGTTCAATTTGCCTAGTACCTTAATAGTCCATGAGGAGGGGGGGGGAGGGAAACACCATTAATTATATGATACTAATTGAGGGTAATATTTTGATATATTTGAAAAATAATCCTTAATTCAATAAAATTATTTGTTTTAACTTATTATTTTCTGTTATTTATTTAAATCTTGAATATTAGATTTGCTTTAAAGGTCTAACAATTTGATTTTAAATGGTGAAACTTTGATTAATTTGCTATGGTTAAAACCATTTTATATATTAAAAAAAAACTAGAGAGCATTGGTACTAAATATTTACCACTCCTTAAAAAATATAGCAAAAATGTTTTTGTCCAAATTTTAAATATTAAGTTAAAGATTACTTTTCAGTGCAAAAATAATGCTTTCATTGAATATAAAATTTTTTTATTTGTTTGCTGTTAAGTAATCATTTTCATACGTCTTATGTCTGAAAAAGTTAACAAAGAGTTTTGTTTTCATTTGTGTCTATTTAAGTAAAAATTCTATCTGAATAAATTTTTGAAATATTGTTGACTTCAAATGCAAGTAAAAACAATTTTAATTATGAAAAAAATATTGGTTATTCAGCCAATAAAAAGATGCATGATACTACAGGTTAAAAGTTTTATAAAAATTTTATATATTTTTTGAAACTACAATGGTAAATATTAAATCAATAATACTAAAGAGGAAAATCAGTTTATTTCAAAGTAAAATCATATTCTTGCATATTCTTAATATGCAATTTGTTATTTAGATATAAAATAAGAGATTAATGTAAAAGATGTAATTGAATGAGCTAAATTTTTATTACAACAGTCAGCAACAAAACTTCATTACAGGTACTAACTACCACAAAAAATAAAAGTTTATTCTCAACCAAGATAAGTGTTGATTTTTACTAATTAACATGTATTATCATATTTAGTGATATAGTCTCATATCTTCTTGGCATGGAACAGCACCAATACTATTAAAATAGATACAGGATATCTTTCTTGCATCTTTTGCTAACTGAGCTGGTAAGCTGATTTAAAATGCGATAGCAAGAACTGCAAATCAAAACAGAATGAAAATGAAAGACCTCAAAAATATCTAAGCACAAAAAAGAAAATTGCCTAAGAAGCAATAAAAATGTATTATAGCTAAACTTTACTTTGAGGTTGTCAGATTGTATACTGGTATCCTTGCCTTTTCAACTCAAGGTCATATCATACAAAAAGTTGCTTCATAATTTTTCTAGTTTGTTAGCAGCTTTATATGTAAAGATTATATTTTTGTAAAGCTTCAAAAAATACACTTCTCCATTTAATGTTGGTGCTTACAGGATAAAAACAATTTTACAGAGTTTATTTTTAATATCTATTTATTGTATGAGCTATATTTTTTTATCCCTTTCAAGGATTCCCGAGAAATTTCCCAAGATTCACCTTCAAAGAAAGCAAGATTCAATCTTGAGTTAAATTAGTGCTCGTCTAATATATTTAAATACAAATGATTTGGTCTCTTTTGTGGTTTAATAACTTATTTTTTCAGTGCTTGGATTTTATATAAATCGCCATATTTTGTTCAGCACTTTTTTTACTCTTTAATTTCTTTTTGTGCTTAAAATTCATTCTGTACAAAGGCTTTTGAAAATTTTATTTGGTTTTCAATCATTTATTGTTAATCTCTTTTGATCACTTCTTCTAGATTAAGAAATTTTTCCTTAAGTATTATCTGTGTATTTGACAATTTATATATTTTTCTTATTTGTATACTATTTTATCTTATTTATATACCGTCATTTATATAGTTTGTTATTTCATTTGCTTTAGGGTTTTTTATTGTTGTTCTTTGTTCCATAATTGTAATTATGTTAAAATAATTCATTATTTGTTTTCTCATTTTAGGATCAAAAACTTCTTACTTCTGTCAGTTTATCTGAACGAGTGAAATTGTGGGACAAATTTTCAGGACCGATATCTCAAGATGCAATCAAATTGCATTTTCTGAATAAGGTTAATAAACGTCATCCACCATTTAGACGTAAAGTCAAACTGCCTCCTAGGAAAAGTATAGTTGTAAGTAAAGTTGTTCGTTGTAAGCAAAAAATTTTCTGTCTCTTAATAACAGATTTTGATAATTTTCAAGTGTTCTATTCATTTTTTTTTTTTATTTAAAAAATTTGGTGTTGCAGGTTCCGAAACCCATAACACAACAATATAGCTGTCCTCCTTTATTGCTTCCTCGTTTAAAGGATTCTTTGTTATATGGGGGAAATCCTTTCTTTTCATCAGCTTCATCAAATGCATTTTCTACTGAAGAAGAATCTGAGGTAATTGTATTCTTCTATTTTATAGTTTGTTTTTTCATTTAGGGTATTTAAGATCATGACAGAGCATTGTTTTCTTATTTTTAGAAATCAATTTATATATATATATATATAAAATATATATATATATATATAAAATATATATATATATATATAAAATATATATATATATATATATATATTATGCCAGTCTGAGATAAATTTTAGCATGACATAAGTCTGATTTATTAGCCATTTTTATTATTAATTATGGTAACCAAATGAAATTTGTGCTTAAAAAGCACACTACTTTATACTAAATATATTATACATATACTAAAGTATACTTTATATACTCTAAATATGTATTTAAATTTCATTTTTAGAAATTAAAATTTAAGATATTAATTCTATCTTTTATTTATAAAATATTTATAAAATCATTTGTTCTTTTAAATGTATGAAGATTACTTTTAATTTAAAAACATTAAGGTAATATTAAATTGTTTTCAACCTTTATTTACCTATTTTTTTTATTTACAGTGGCTATCCAGCTTAGTTTCATTTCAAACAAATGTTGCCAAACATGTTGCTGTTCATCCAAACCAGACTTATTCAAATCATAAATCTCATACTTCATTTGACATGGATTGTGAACCATCATTGCCTGACAATAAATTCTCTCTTAGTAATTCTAATTGCTTTCATAATAATAAAATAAATATGTCCCAGAATAGCCCAAATTTTGAATCTGCATCCACTAATGGAGAAACAGAATCATTGATTTTGGATACAAAGGTCAAATGTGAATCATCATGCAAAGTTTGCAAGAAATCGTCAACTAATAAAATAAACAATGTCTCTAGTTTATCTAAAACTCCAAAAAATTCTTCAGCTACGAACCAGTCTTGCATATCGCACCAGTGTTCATCTTCGCTCAATGCTCATCAGACAAAACCATCACCAATGCATTTTAGTGGCACTAATGCGACTCGAGGGTTTTCTTTGAAGACTTCCTTACAAGGTTGGTATTTGTATAACTGTTACTTTTAGAATTTGATTGTAAATAATTGTATTAAGTCTTAAACATTTTATATTTGTAATTAATTTATGTAAGGTTATCACTTGTTTATTGAATTTTAATACCTAAATTAGGTGTCTTATAGAATAATGTAATGCTGTCTTCTAAATGAGTGGTTATGTTTGTAGTGGTGCAATATCTTAGCTGATTCTAATCATCAGGTCTTCATTTTTAATCTGCTTTAAGAGTACAATGGTAATAATAATAAAATTGAAATTGGCAAAATCTCAAGTTATGAATTTGATTATTAAATTTATACAGTATAATTTATAGAGAAATCCAGATTTATATGTAGACTGTTGAGATTTATATCTGAAATTATAAATTATCATCTGTTATTAACTTGTATTTAAAAAAAATATTAATAAGTACATCTAAATTTATTTTTGGTTGAGATTGATTAATATAAAAATAAAATAAAATTAATATAAATTGAGTAAGGAAAACTTCTAAAAGTAATAATGCTAATGTTTTCTTTCTTTGATATACTATTTTCAAATACATTACTTTTATAGTTATTATTCTTTTATATGCATATTCTGAAATTTAAATTTAACCAATATTTATAAATAGGTGTCTTTACTTTGTTTAGCGCATAGACACTTAAAGGAATTTGATGTACAACCAGTTTGATAATGTTAGATCTTCATTGTTTGTCCATTTTAGTTAAGGATTGGTTTTTTACATCCAAATCATATATCTGCACAATTTTAAGAAAAAGGATAATGACTATTCTTTTAATGCTAGTTGTAATTACTTTATGACAATTTCTTTGAAATTGTTTGACTGTTCATCTCCATTTTGTTTTACATTTGCAAATAAT